>NC_133768.1:95678171-95978171 GCF_036562045.2 Rhinolophus sinicus
TGAGCCCTTTCCACCAGAAACAGTAACCTCTGGCTAAAAACGGATCTGGACAAGTCTGAACTTTACCACACAAGGCAGGAACCCCAAGCCCTGCTCAGAGGCGGCTCCCACTTCAAAGCCTCCTTTCATTTAAATACAAACAGGGTGAACAACTGGCAATCTACAAAACAAATACCATCCAGCTTCCCTTTTCAGATGGGCCATAGCTCCTCCTTCCCTCCCCCACCCCCACTCCAGCTCTTCTCTTCCAAAGAGGCTCCTTAGTGGAGATGCACCCACTCTGTAAGTTTTCTGGACGTCAAAAAATAGATTGGGGCTGCATGTAGAATGCAAGAATCAACAACTTCTCAGGACGATTAACCCTCATCTAGCACTTTTTTTTTGCTCTTTTTATTGTGGTAAAATACACAAACATAACATTTAGCATTTTAATCATTTCGAAGTGTACAACTCAATGGCATTTAGTACATTCACAGTGATATACAACCATCACCACTCTCTAGTTCTAGAATATTTTCGTCATCCTGAAAGGAAAGCTCGTACCCATACAACAATCAAAGTCTATTCCCTTCTCCCCCAGCCACTGGAAACAACTAATCTGCTTCTGTTATCTGTTGATTTGCCTGTTCTTAACATTTCATACAAATGGAATCATGCAATAAGTGAATTTTGTGTCTGGCTTCTTTCACCTAGCATCATGTTTTCAAGATCCGTCCATGTGGTAGCATGTATGAGAACTTTCTTTATACGGCTGAATAATATTCCATTTTATGGGTAGACCACTTTGGGTCATAGTGCTTTACAGTTTGCAAAGTGCTTCCAGGTATACTCTCATACTCTCAGAAACTTTTAGTGTGTTTTTTTTTTAATAGATAAGCTAATTGAGCCTCGGGTTATGTGGCTTGTCCATAGCCACAGGGCTTTTGAGTGGCTGAACCAAGACTGAAAAATGTAAGGCCTTTGACTGAATCCCATACAATTTTTTTGTTAGAAAACACAGTACTCTAGGTCTCATTTAGGGTAGGAAGTGAATGTGCAACTGCCCAGATCCTGTAGAAGTGTCCCTGCTTCAGATTAATAAATGGTCATTGAGCACTTACTATGTACCAGATGGTGCTCAGTCCTGGGAAGGAAGACGTACAAGCCAAAAGGAGTTTACAGTTTCATGTACTGCCTAAGACCTATATGCAAAGGCTTGCTTAGGTAGAATGCATTTATGGTATGCTTGGTTTTCCCAAATGAGTTGTTTCTCCTGATGTGGCATTGGTGTGCATTCGCTGGTGGGCAGACAGAACAAAGTCTTCACCTAGTGCCACTGTCCTCCAAATGAAGTACTAGTTGAATCAGGTCCATTGTCTCAGCTTTGGCGGCACTTCTCTTGGCCTGCTGGGAAGCTACCTTAGTCGCCAAATATGGGGATGTCGAGTAGAATGTGACTTCCTCCCTTAGGACCATAGGTGGTTGTCCTGCAGCCCTCTAGTTTCTCCCCCTAGCCAGCCCATCCCTCCCATAGCCATCAGAGTAAGACTTTGACAACATCACCTGAACAATGTCCCTCCCCTGCTTAACCCTGCCCCCTGCCCCATGGTACCCCA
This sequence comes from Rhinolophus sinicus, assembly GCF_036562045.2. Classification (NCBI taxonomy): domain Eukaryota; kingdom Metazoa; phylum Chordata; class Mammalia; order Chiroptera; family Rhinolophidae; genus Rhinolophus; species Rhinolophus sinicus. Next base: position 95,679,767 of record NC_133768.1, read on the forward strand.
CTGCTTTCCAGATCAATTCCCAAGTTGTTCAACAGATCTGGATCTTTGCTATTGGGCCATAGTCTACATTACCAGCTTTCTTACTGGCACTTCCCAACCCTGTGTATTGTGCTCGGTCCCACAAGAACATGTCATCATTCTCCATCATGCCATGCACTTCCTTGCAATCTTACCCTGCCCCTGCTAGGAGTACCTTTTCCTTCCCCTCTATCCTTTGGAAAACTCCTCTATACTCATCCATCAAGACTTAGCTGAGATAGCACCTCTTCTGCAAAACCTTCCTGGATCTCCCCCAAGCAGAACTAATGGCTCCAGGCCTCTAAAGCACTGTCTACACAAAAGGATTACCACACTTGCCCCTCAGCAGAGGTCATGCTTTTTCTTGAAGTCTCCTCCATGCCCAGCCTCCAAGAGGTCTCCTAGACTTTATTTTATTTGAATGTCTGTTGCATCCCAGAGTACAGGTTCACCTGGAATTATATCTGAAACCTGATTTTTAAATGTCAGTGACTACTTCAGAACACTTAAAAGTTTACTGGACAAACTCAGTCTATCTTCAGCATAGATTTTACCAAGTAACTTTCCTCTCTCACCCCACGCCTCTCCTTTTCAAGCAACCAAGCAAGTAGGGTCTTCTAACTACTTACTATGTGCAAAGGTTGGCTCTGTGGAGACTCTAGAAACCTGAAAGACCAGAGGCCTTTGAAGATCTAGTAAATTGCTTGCGGCAATAGAAGCCATATCTACATGGAGGAAAGCACTAGAAAAGATAACACAAGACAATGCATGTCCCTCTGGACAGTCCAGTTGTCCTAATGTGCTCTTTGTTTCATATCACCAGAGTCCTGTTGGTTCCTCTGGAAATTTATAGAAGTTCGGGTGATGTAAGGTTCAGCTACTTCAAAGGAATGGGTATGTGTAATCTGTTTCTGTCTCCTAATTTCATATATCCCTCTAGTATTCTTTCTCTAATTCTTGAAGTTCGCCTTATATCTTTTTTCTCCCTCAGAGAGCTCATCTGTGTTTGTAGTTTTAACCACCAGCTCCAGGTATCCAGTCACCATACTTTCCTGTTTGTGTCAGTGTTGCCCACTGTTCTCCCAGTGCCATAGTCGCCACACTCCCTCTCTCTTCATTAATCACCTGGACCAATTGAGTCCTCTTTCCACTCCACAGTCACCACCCCTTGTCCAGGTTTCATTGCCTCTTGTCTGGACTATAGAACCAGCCTCCTAGCGGGTCTTCTAGCCTCCGACCTCTATCTCCATTCATCCACCCAAGGACTATCACAAAATCTATCTTTCTATAGCATCATTTGCAAGTGTTATGCTCCTTGCTTAAAAAGTCTTCCATGAGAAAATAATCTCCCAATAATAACTGGTATATGTTTGATACTGCAGAGTTTAGGAATTGCTTCCACATGTATTATCTATGAAGTATCTATTATTTTCTCTAATAGGGGTGAGGAAACTGGTTCAATCTTAAATTGAGGACTTCTGAGTCCAAGTTCAGCAATATAGCCACTTCTTACTATGCCCCAAACCCAAAACACACCCAGGAAAACTTCGAAGATAGTACAAGGCTTCTGTGTAAAGGAGTGGAAAAGGTTAGAACTTCCTTTGAGCCATGAAGGACAGGGAGGTATCACTAGGCAGAGAGGATGTATGAGGCCAGTGGAGGCCAGTGAAGACACTGTCTTGGCTGAGTACAGGTTCATCTTGGAGACCATCACGAAATAAATGCCAGATAATGGGGGCACATTACCCTGAGATGACGTGCCATCTTGACCCTATCAACACTGAAAATATGTAAGCAGAGAGTGAAAAGATGAAAGCAGTACGTTAGAAAGAATGATCTGGGAAGGTGAGGAGGCATAGGATGGGCTGAAAGGAGGCAAGTTAGGCCACTGCAGTCTTCTTAACAAAGTAATGAGGACCCAACATTCATCCAAGGATTCTGTACGAAGAGCAAAAAATAAGTAAATTAAAGACAGACAGGATGAAGAAAGGCAGTGTTTCTCAGTGAAAGAGGCTAAGCAACGGGGTCAAGCCAACTGAGAGTTGAATCCTGGCTCTGCCATTTACTGACTGTGTGTCCTTAGGTAAGTAACTTACCCTCTCTGAGCCTCGCTTTTCTAGTGTGTCGTGCCTACACTGTGAGGATTACAAGAGAAAATATATGAAAAGCATTCCTCTTGGCCTGGAGCACATCAAATTCATTTTTCTGCCCTCGGCACCAGGTATGGACACACTGAAGTAATCGGAAAGCATTTAGCGTGATGCCTGGTACCAAGCATTCATTTATTTATACACTCACTCATTCCTTCAGTCAACAAGTAGTTATTGAGGATCAACACTCTTCTAGGCTTTGGGAATATAGAGATGAAAAAAACAATGTCCCTTCTCTCGTAGAGGCCAAAAGTTGGGGCTCAAGAAATCTTAGCTAATGCTGTTGTTATTATAGTTATTATAAATTCCATCCACTTCACTATTTTCTCAGACCCAATCCTGCTGGCATTGAAATGCTTTTTAGTATGATAGTATATTGGTCTAATAATCTTGCACTGGGACACATGAATTGTATCTGTATTGGTCCATAATTAGCATTGAATTGTACGAGTTGTAGAACAGAGAGGGATCTGAGTTGCTTTCATACAATATGGCTCTTTCACTGCAGGGAAGGTGATTCTTATCCCCATTTCCCTGATGAGATAACTGAAGCCCAAAGAGTAACATGGGCCTTCTTATGCAATAATCACATATCTACTGGTACTGATATTTTCTCATACTTTACTGCTGGGGCAAAGGTTTCATGAAGTATGCAGCTTCTGTAAAAATTACAACTCATGCTCATAGGAGAACCAAGACCAAAGGCTATACAGGAAGAAAGCTGATTAGTCTTCTCTATACCTCAGCTTTTACTTACAGTCTGATTTATGAAGAACATTTCTAACTACTAAAAAAAACAACCCAACTTTTCATTGATTACACTTCCCTGTGATGGCAACAGTTGCCAGAGATATTCATTACTCTAGCTTGTTGCACATGATTTGACCTACAGCTTTAGATGTAAAATGTGAATTTCGATGTAATTGGGAGAGAGTTCCTTCTCTAATTTGCCCACTGGACATAAATGGTTCATTCATGGAAAGAAAATTATTTCTTCATATGTTTTTGATTAAATAAAAACACTGATACTTTGTGTTTGGCACTAAGATTGTGAAGGCACTTCTGGAACATTCATTTTTCAAAATTGTTTTGTATTACTCTTCCACATCTCACCCAGCTGATGAGAAAATCACAGGCAGAAAGACAGGGTGGAGTCAGGGAATCTAGCATTGTCTGAGCAGAGGCTATTAGAATGTGAAATCTAGAAGAGACCTTGGCATTTGTCTAGTCAATCCACCTCAAACTTGACCTTTCCTTTTTCGTTTGAAATTTCAAGCTTGTGAAAGACTGTTAGAGGCAAAACATAGGTCTGACTAGAACAGTAGCAGTAGTAATGGTGTTTTTCCAACCTTGCTGCTTATGATCAGGATTTCAACTGAGAACAAGGGCTTCTAGGTATTAGGCATATTGTGGCTCAAGGTTGTAGAGTATACCTAGTGACATGTGGTACTGAATATTGTATTTTATATTCATCCTCTACCTTGTTTGGAAAAACAGACAAGCTATCTGGTGTCAGCTTCACTCTCACAGGGCTCCAAGGATCTTAAGAGCACCCTCCATAACTCGGGCCATAAACATTATGAAACCTGTTCCTCCTCTGTGAGGATTAGGAAATTGAGCTGCAAAACCAAGGCCCAGTTAAAATAGCAACAAAATGTTTTAAGTGACATAAGAAAGTTCTTAATGAAGTACCAATTTAGCCCAACAGGTTTCTGGACTTGCACTTCAAACCTGAGAAGTGGGAATGAATTCCTTTTTTTCTTTTTTCTCCTCCTCCTCTTCTTTTTTCCATAGCACCATCATTCCTGCCTTTATGTGAAGAGACAATGTGTGGTTTTAAGAAGACCCAGCAGGGAGTGGGCATTTTTAATCCAAAGAGATACCACAAATAAAAAGAGTTGAAGAGAGTCAGGGTCAGACATAGTTTGACATTTGTCATTTTCTAACCACTGGTGGGTGATGTCTACAGAACTGCTGGTGTTACTGCTGCTATAACAATAACACATTCAAATGATCAAGGAAACTATTAAACCTGGAGAGACATTCCAGGCATCTAGCTGAATCCAAGCTACACACCCAGCACAGGGGGCTTAGCCTTTCCCATGTCCCTCTCTGCTGACATATACAAGCTTCCCCAACCCAGACTGACTTTCCATGATTCTAACCGACATTTTCTTAATTCTCAGAGTACACAGAGTATTCCAGCATGCACAAGGCTTGTGGGGGTTGAGGGAGGATGTACAAAAGTTGGCAGAAACAAGGAAGAGGCTCCTCCCTGCTCCTGCAATCCCACCACCTCCAAGAGGACCTTGCCTTTCTTCCCTTGGTTTCTCAGGGTTAAAGTAAGGAGGTGCTGAAAAATGTATCAAGAAAAATTTGTTTTCCTAAGTCAAATTTCCAATTTTAAATCAGCTAATCTAATTTCTGTGACTCCTAAGTTTATTTCCTTTAAAGTATGGATTCATATGAGTTTATCCATATGTAATCAATATGTACAAATGACATGATTTTGAAAAATGTTGCTGGTTTTAGTTACTACTGTGTTTCCCTGAAAATAAGATTCAACCGGAAAATAAGCCCTAGCATGATTTTTCAGGATGACATCCCCTGAACATAAGCCCTAATGCGTCTTTTGGAGTAAAACTTAATATAAGACCCGGTCTTGTTTTCGGGGAAACATGGTATGAACAAAGGATTTTGAGAAAACCTTCTGGGAGTGCTAGAATATTCTGTGTTTTGATCTAATGGTGGTTACATGAGTGTATACATATGTAAAAATTAATTCAACTACATACTTCAGGTTTATGCACTCTACTGTGTATGTCTGTTATACAGAAAGGGGGATACAACAACCACAGCCATAATTTTTTTCAGTGGAAGGGTTAGGGGTAGCGTATGGTGTGTGTGTGTGTGTGTGTGTGTGTGTGTGTGTACTCGTATGTAATATATACGTATATATATGAATATATATAAAATTTGGAGACTTTTCTGTATTCTACAGTAAATATATATGACTTTTACAGTCTCAAAAATAAAAAATATTTTTTTAAATGAACATCATTCTCCTGGTGAAAAGAAGCTTTCATTTTTCTTACTTGCTTTTTTCTTTCCTCCGTGATGTTCTCTGTCTTTTACTTACAACATATGTCAGCTCCCTTAAATAAAGGCCTTCTTTTCTTTCTTTCTTCTTTTTCTTCTTTTTTTTTTAAGGAGGGCGCAGCTCACAGTGGCCCATGCGGGCATCAAACCGGCAACCCGTTGGTGCTACCAGCAGCATGCTCTATCCAACTGAGCTAACCAGCCATCCCATCTTTTCTTTCTTCTTGCACTATTCTCAAACATTTACCAAGCAGCTACTCTCGAAATTCAGCAGCTTGGGGCTCTCAGGTGGCATGGGGATGGTTGATGATTAGAATGCAGTGCTGAATTATCAAGGCCTGCCCAGGATGCTCAGAAGCTAGAAGAGCTGGAAGCGTGAATGCAACTAAGTCCTGGAGGGAGATCTGAGGATGAAGAATGGGACCGAACTGGTGGTATTACCAGGTACAGAGCCGCAAGTGGAAAACCAGGTAAAAACTACAGAAGTGTGAAATGTAGTTGGAAACCAGTGAGGAGAGTCAAGGGTAACAGCTACGAAATATGTTGAAGGGCATGTCCCATCTTTGTTAATCAGGAGAAACTGGGTGCCTGGCTGTCAGACTGTGTAAAAGTAATAGGGTGAGATGGTCACCTATTCTGAACTGAATACTGAACTGAATAGATTTTGCACTTTTAAGGTCCAATACTTGCTTGGCTTCTTTGTTGTTTCTTTCAGGTTGCTGCCTTACCCTAGATAATAGCTACTATTTATTGAGCTCTTCTTATCTATACACCTTTCCTAAAAGTATTATTTATTACCTTTTGAACACTTACTGTGTGTTATTTAATCTTTGTGGCAACCCCATGAGGTAAGTTCTAAAGTTATCTCCATTTCACAGATGAGGAAACTGAGGCTCAGAGAGATTAGATCACTTGCCCAAGGGCACTCAGATGATCAGTGGCAGAGCTGAAAGTTGTGCCCAATTCTGATACTGATGCCCTTGTTCTTAATCTCCACGCTCGTCATACAAGACTATTTTCATCCCAGTGAGACCCTGTTTGGGTTTGGGGCAGCTAGCGGTCAGTCATGGCCTAGACCCATGAGCTAAGATGCTGAAATGCTTTCTTTCCTTATTATTTGAATTGAGTTGAACTTCATACAACACAAAATTAACAATTTTAAAGTCAACAGTTGAGTGGCATTTGGTGCATTCACAATGTTGTGTAACAACCTCTAATTAGGTCCCAAACTTTTAATCACTCCCCAAAGAAACTCTATGCCAATTAAGCAATAACTCCCCTTTTCCCCCCCAAACCAGCCCCTGGTAACCTCTAATATACTTCCGGTCTCTGTAAATTTGCCTATTCTGGACATTTCATGTAAGTGGAATCATACAATATTGGTCTTTTTGTGTCTGGCTCATTTCACTTAGCATAATGTTTTTGAAGTTCATCCATGTTGTAGTACTTCATTCCTTTTCATGGCTGAATAATATTCCATTGTATGGTTATACATATTTTATTTATCCATTTATCAATTGATGGGCATTTGCATTGTTTCCATGTTTTGCATGTCCAGGAATTTATCCTTAGGAAGTAACCAAGGAGATGTATAAAGAATTAGTTAGAAGGATAGTCATTGTGTAAACTATACGCCACAATTTGTTAATTCATTCATTCTCTGATGGATATTTGGGCTTTTCCCACCTTTTAACTGTTGTGAATAATGCTGCTATGAGCATGTATGCACATGTATTTCGGTACCAGCTTCCAATTCTTTTGGGTATTGACATACTCTCTTTATCATGGATTGTGTCTGGGTATTATAAGGAAAGGCTCTATCCTGTTGCCCTCTGTGGGGCAGTAATCTGTCTTTGGCAGATCTTGGAATGTGACATGATGACATGTCATTGGGTTGTGAATTTGGAGGCCTCTGACAGAGTCCTAACTCTGTCAGTTAGCAGTATCTTGACCCTAATTTTCTCATCTCTGATATTTGAGGTCTGGAGTTCTTTCCTGCTCTGACACTTGGTTTTTACCCTAGACATAATCCTGGCCCTCAAGAAACTTACAATTTTCCTGGGCAGACAAGACATGTCCCCCAAGAGACAATTGATGGCCCACAACAGCATGTGTGAAACACTAATAATAAGTCTTACAGGTGTTTGGAGAAAAGAGTTTTCCTTTGAGTCTACCTATTACACTCAACATGAGAAGGACTTTTTGATAATTTTCAAATTTCTTACAGCAACAGCTGCTGCTGCTGCCATTAATTTAGACGTTTTGGGCAGTGCTCAGGCGAGATGTTATCCACAGGGACCCAGGGTAGCAGTGAGAACAGAAATGTTATAAAGGTTGAAGCGCTGAGCTGTCAGCAATGCCCAATTCTGGCTGCACGGATCGAGCCCTTTGCTAGGAAATGAGGAGCAGCTGGCGACAGTCCTCCCCCAACCTGGGGAATGGCTGCTTCCCTAACTTGAAGGAAGAGCAGAAAAACTCCAACTCCACCCCAGACCTGTGAAGAAACATGGCTCTCCCACCTGCATCGCAGCCTCTCCATTCATTCCATGAAGAAATACAGCTACAAACTGCCTCAGCTTCTTCATTCATTGCCCTGTCCCTTCTTTGGGTTCTATTTTAAATGTTACTTGACAATTGGATAAAATCATATTTCAAAGAATGCAATGGACAACATGCAGCAGGGACCCATTAAAACACTGCTTTGGTATATACAAAAATATACTCATTTTCACAGATTTAAATACTTCACAGCTGTCTCCAAAGGACTGCATGACAGATGGTTTCAAAGCGAGTCACATTTACAAACAGCAGACAAAAATATTATTTAGCAGATTCTCTAAGTGTTGTTCTGAGCCTTCCAGAACCAATCTTTTTCCATGGGCTCTTTTATTTTTTATTTGTGGAGGCTCAACGAAAAATCTCTCTACCTCCTAGGCAAGCTGTGCGTGTATATTTCCTAGGCTTATAAAATATAAGAGCAGAAACTAGTTCTAGAGCTATGGAGCTGGGTCTTGTGTTATTTTAGAAAATACTACTTTTGCTTGAAAAATATGAATTATTATCCCATCACAAACACTAAACCAAAAACTGGGGTGGGTGAGAGGAGAGGGCTTATGCAGAGGAAAGAGGAATAAGTGAAGAATGAACTGATAGAAGAATTGTCACAGGAGTTATGAATCATGTACATAGCTATTTAATAAAGTAAATTATACTTTGGTTTAAGTCAGCAAAACAAGGACCACATCCTGGATAACTCCTCTGCTTCTAAAATTTTGAAAAAAGTCACATGTCAAGTAGATCGGGGATGCCAAAAAAATGTATACAAGTGGACACTTTGGTCAACGTTGCTCAAGCAGTAGTTCATCGTGATCAGAAGTGTCTGGACGCTGATGGTAACCACTTTGAGTACCTCTTGTAATTGCAGACGTCAAACATGACTTGTATTCATCTTTTGCTATGCGTATATATTGAGTATTACAATTTTAATAGATTTTTCCTTTCCTAAAATGTGTATGCATTTTTTTGGCACCCTCTGTATATGATGAACAGGGAATAAACCATGGCCCTGGCCTGTTCTTTAGGAACATCCACTGTTGGCAGGGACCGAAACGGTAAGTCACAAGGCAGGCTGTGTGTGTTTGGTTGAGATAGCCAACGGTCCTCATGATCAGAGGAGGGGTAAGGTCACTGCGTCTTCTGGGGGTGGGTCAGACAAGAGGAGATACCCACACCAGAGAGACCTCAAGGGGATAGGAGGAGGGCCAAGGGCATGTCAGATAAATAGAATGCCTTGAGCAAAGGCCTAGAATATGAGCATTTGGGGATGGGCAGAGGGTAGAGAGTGGGGGACATTTCAGCTTGGGGCAAGAGTGGAAACAGATAGGGAGGAGCAAGTGAGCTGAACCTATGGGGTTGGCAGCATGGAGGTCTGTCTGGCTGGAAGGAAAGGATGCTTGACAATGTAAGTGTGATCTATCAGGTTGTTCTCTTACTGTACCTATAAAGACTATCTTCTTTCTCTCACTGTTAGCCTTACCTTGAAAACCAACAGTATTTACACCTTCTTTAATATGTATTGACAAGGAGAAGAAGAAAAAGCCTGAGCAAAGCAACTATATATCTAGCTCCATGTCTGATTAATAGCACAATTGTGGTTTGTCAGAGTGAAACCATCCTGCAAGGAGTTGGTGCATTCTCATCTCTCACAGTGAAATTTTCCTGTGTATTCCTCCCACTCATGTTCTAGGATTTTATTTATAACACTTTTTGGCCTGCTCTTTAAAGTGTGTGTGTACGTGCCTCTGTGTGTGAGAGACTGACTGAGAAACTAAAGTACGCTCTTCGGCTTTGAGCTTCTGGAAAGCAGACCCCACATAAGTTCCAAGTATTATAATTATGCTCCATTATGTATAAGGAGAAGCAATATAGACAGTGCGCCTCTCTTCTGGTTATACTGTCTTGCATAGCTACCTCCTTGGCTAATATCCATGGTCCCAGCAAATCTGCCTGAACCCCAGGCCTCCGGGCCCTCTGGGAGTCTGAATTACTGTACTGGAAGGGGCCTCAGAGAGTCACCAAGGCCAGTCCCTTGCTACCAGGCAGGTCCAGGACCAGACCACCCAGAGAGGTGGCTAAAGGTGTCAAGAGAGAGGTCACCAGCCATGCTTGCCACCCACCCAGAGTTGAATCAGCTTGCCAGGCAGTAAGATCCAACAGGAAGGAGTGGGCCTCCTTGTCTTTATTTGTGGCCCAGTGGTAGTGGTGGCGGCAGACTGCAGAGGGACTGGAAGAAGAGGAGGACTGGACCACATTGAGGCCAAAGTGAGCCTGGGCATCTTTCCTGGGACAAGGTTATCTTTTCAGCCCCGGCCCAAGCCTGGACAGTCACTTGGCCTCTCACTGGGGTGAGGCTCAGAGATAGGAATCCCTCCCTCCCGCTGCAGTTCAGGATAGGGGGGGAGGGGGTAGAGGGGTTGGGGAGGTGGTCGGGGTGGGGGTGGGGGGGTGGAGGTGGGTTCTTCTTCTGGCCCACAGGGAGACACAGAGAGCCCAGTGCTTTGTGTGGAGCTGGACAGACATGACTGAGATATGCCCCCTGTTGTCTCATAGTCGAGTTTAACACATTCATTGCTAGAGGGCAATAAAATGTAGTGGAAAGAATCCTCGATTTGAAATTGGATACACTGTGTCCTTGCTCAGCCATTTTGTTCATTTGTGATCTTGGGAAAGGTATTTAATCTTTCTAGGCTTCAGTTGCTCACCTGGAAAATGGGAATTAAAATGGTGCCTTCCTCAAAGGATGGTTGTGAAGATTGAAAGTATCTTGAACATAATGTACAGATGACAAATATTAGCTCCCTTCATTTTTTACCTCAATGTACCATACTGATTTTTAAAAATCCATTTTTTTAAATGAAAGTTTATTGGGATGGCAATTGTTGGTAAAGTTACATAGATTTCAGGTGTACAATTCTGTATTACATCATCTATAAATCCCATTGTGTGTTCACCACCCAGAGTCAGTTCTCCTTCCATCACCCTATATTTGATCCCCTTTACCCTCATCTCCCACCCCCCACCCCCTTACCCTCTGGTAACCACTAAACTATTGTCTGTGTCTATGAGTTTTTGTTTCTCAGTTGCTTGTCTTGTCCTTTTGTTGGTTTTGGTTTGTATACCACATATCTGTGAAATCATATGGTTGTCTACATTTTCTGTCTGACTTATTTCGCTTAGCATTATAATCTCAAGATCCATCCATGTTGTCACAAGTGGTCCTATTTCATCTTTTGTTACCGCCGAATAGTATTCCATTGTGTATATATACCACAACTTCTTTATCCATTCATCTATCGAAGGACATTTTGGTTGTTTCCCTGTCTTGGCCACCGTAAAAAAAATCCGTGTCAAATAACATGAAAAATCCACCTCAATTTGCGTTGATCTAAGTATTGCTTTAGGGATGGCCAGTTAGCTCAGTTGATTAGAGCACAGTGCTCATAACACCAAGGTCGCTGGTTTGATTCCCACACAGGCCAATGAGCTGCACCCTCCACAACTACATTGAAAACAATGACTTGACTTGGAGCTGATGGGTCCTGGAAAAACACACTGTTCCCCAATATTCCCCAATAAAAATTTAAAAATAAATAAATAAATATTGCTTGAAATAAATGTACCACTACCTAGATGTTTAGCCAGCATTTTGCTATAGAGAGATCTGACTGTGATAGCATGTTTTTGTTTTTTTTTAAAGATTTTATTGGGCAAGGGGAACAGGACTTTATTGGCGAACAGTGTGTACTTCCATGACTTTTTTTCCAAGTCAAGTTGTTGTCCTTTCAATCTTAGTTGTGGAGGGTGCTGTTCAGCTTCAAGTTGTCCTTTCAGTCTTAGTTGTGGAGGGCGTAGCTCAGCTCCAGGTCCAGTTGCCGTTGTTAGTTGTCGGGGGGGCGCAGCCTGCCATCCCTTGCGGGAGTCGAACCAGGCAACCTTGTGGTTGAAGAGCCCACTGGCCCATGTGGGAATCGAACCGGCAGCCTTCAGAGTTAGGAGCACAGAGCTCCAGCCACCTGAGCCACTGGGCCGGCCCCGTTTTTTTTTTTTTTTTTTTTTTTTTTAATATAACTTTTTTTTTATTGGTTTCAGGTGCACAAAACAATGTAATAGTTAGACATTTATCATTTATATCCCTCACACAGTGACAACCTCCCACCCCCTGATAGCATGTTTTATAGTAGGATCTCATCTGTATATTTGGAACTTTTTATTCCTTTGGTGTTTTTCTGTGTTTTCTTCAAATTCATTTTTCATCATCCCGCAGAAGAACTCCAGGTTGAACCCAAGCCTCTGAGTAAGTTTTCATCATTGCCAAGTGGAGTAGAAAAATGCCGTCTTTTTTTTACCAAGTAATGTTTTTGAACAAATAAAGGACTGAAAGTACTAATTGTCTTAACTTAAAATAATCCTTTCTATTGTATTAAATTAAATAACATATGTAAGGTGTCTGACATAGAGTTGGTATTCAATAATTAGCAGCAGCTGCCATTATTATATTATTTCTTCTATTATCATAAAGCAAGTGATGACAGGGGAAGACACTCAAGAGGAGAGCTTTATCATTCCTATCATTGACAGAAATGCTGGGTTCCAAATGGATATACATGACATCAGAGGCCTATTCAGTCATCTCAGCAAGATATTGACATACCCTTTCTGATGTCAATGAAGTCCCCATAGTTGTCAGCTTGATCCTTGAGCCTGAGACCAGAAAGAGGAGGCTGGCAGTCCTAAAATGCCTTTTAATTGTTCCAAACAAAAGTAATGAGAATGTAGAGAGGCCCTTGGGGGGGGGTCACAAAGGCAGGACCCACCCCTCAAGGAACTTAGAATCTCCCCTGGGCTCACTTCTCTCCTTATTATACCCACTTGTATGTTGTTTTGTAAGTGACCTTAAGTCTTTTCTCAAGAGAGTCACTTGGAGATCACTAATTAGGCCTGTAAACGCACCGGAGACAAGGGCCCCTGCCTTTTATTTCTTTTGTTTCCTCTCTCCCTCTCACAGAGACTAGAATAGTACTCAGCACATGGTGTAGCCTCAATAGAAGTTGCTGACTGTCTGACCTTGGGAACTTGGTCAACAGGCTAGCTAGGAGCCCCAGCTTAAGTTGTGTTAAGTGGCATTCACTGGTGGCTGGGCCTGACTGGCTGGCTCAGACAGAGTAAAAGGAAGCACAAAGGTCAAGCATGCCAAGGGCAGTTCAGTCAGAAAAGCCAAGCCATGAACAGATGGGGGTGGGGGAGATGGCCAAGGGGGGTGGCCCAGTCATCTCCTTCAGTAAATTAGATATAATTATCCCTATAGCATGTGCCTAGATTACCTTCTGTGGAATTGAGTCTGGCAGCAAACTGCCTGTTAAAATTGATAGAAGCCAAAGGGAGTGGGGGGCAGGAAGAGGTGAGGTGGGGGGATTTTGAAAATCGTGACCTTTTAAGATATGTTTAATCTGTAAACATCTGATACTTTTGGCTTCTATTATGCTACCACTACCACAGTAAAAGTACTAGTTCTGTGGGATTTTGTGTGATACTTGCTTCTGTTGGCTAAGAATTCATTGACCATATATGCCAAACCACAACACTCTGGTTGATAATGGACATTCAGGGCAGCCTTTTGTCTCCAGGGGGTAGAGGAAGCACATCTGGAGTCAGGAAGGATTCCTAATGGAACCACTGAGATATTATGTGACTTAGGGACTGTCATGTCTCCTAAAATAGGATCAATTTCCTCCCCACCATAGATCATAAGAATGGAAAGGCATCTAACAAGCCAAATATCACTATAGCTAGTGCTCTGCCAAATCTGAGAGTCCAGGAACAAAGTTCCTAAGGCCTGTTGGGGAAACAGAGCAGATTTAATCCACGTGGTTCCTGAAGGAGGAGCTAGGAACGAATGGTAGAAGATACAAGGAGGCAGATTTCAATATAAGGTAGAACTTTCTAATCCTTTGAGCCATTAAAATCTAAATGGGTTGCCTGCTAAGGTAATCAGGTCTCCAGTGGTTAAGCGGTTAAGTTTCTGATTTAGTCCTCCTTACCACATAACCTGCTTCTCTGCCCATGTTTGCAAAACCAAGGCCCTAACTGCCAATGACTCAAAGGGACTAAATATGATACTCTCGCATCCTAAACTCAGTGGCTGTTGGGTCCAGGGCCACTGCCAGTCCCAGCTGGTACAATGCATATTTATTCCCCTGGAAATCGAACTAGGGTCCCCCAAGCCAGATTTCTGGAGGGGGCGTGGCTCCAGACCAAGCACTTCCTGGGGTGAGTTAAGATGCTCCTGCTTTGACCCTAGGGAAGTTGTGCACTCCAGGTGTGTGGCTTTCCTTCTGTTATTAGGGTTTCCAGGTGCCAGGCTGGCCCTCGGGGCTGGGCCAACCTGGCCAGGCACAACTGTAGCATTCTACCTGTTCAGCCACTCTCCCAGGCAAGTCCTTTCTTCTGCCCCGAGGAAGAGCTGCCACCAAGCAAGCATGGCAAGTAAATACAAGACATTTACAAACTTCAAACCATTTTTCACTAGTTTGCTAGTCCCCTAAAGGTACTCTAAGAGTAAAAGACATGAAATTAGCATTCTTCACCTTTGACCCCACACAAATCATCATTCCCCTGAAAGAGTGACTATTCACAAAGCAGAATTCAGCCATTCAGGCTTGAGAGACTGAACCTGGAGATGTGCACTTTAAGAGGCAGATTTAGAGTTCTTGCCTCAGTTCCATTTAAGTTTTAAGTGTATTCAGCCCTTAAATGAATATTCATTTTTAAAGAAAGCGTTGGAGACTTTTAAGTGCTACTTTCAATAGTAATACTTTACATTTTGGAGGATATCCATTTACAATTTGCAAAACATTTTCCGGAACCTACACTACTGAAAGGAGCAAATAGCAAACCCTGGAACATATGTGCTCAATTAATGTTAAGATCATAACCAAAAATTCATGGCACTGTCCCACTGGGATGCAAGCAGATTAATATCGTCACCCACCCTCAATTTACAGATGAGGAAACTGAGGCCTACAGATGTTCAGTGACTTGTCCTCTCACCTCATCAGCCAGTCTTGTGCTAAACAGAGAAAGCAGAAGCCATGAAAATGAACTGGCTGTTCTGTGTAAGGCAGATATTCTGGGGGGCATGCCAGGCTTCACCACAATCCCTTGATGTATAGCTTTGACCCTGCCTCAATCTGAGCTACAGAGTTGTGGCTGTCCAGGAGGTTTGGGGTCTGAAATGTCTTCTGCCACCTTCAAATCTTACCATAAAGGTAAAAGAAATGTTTTTCATTATTTTAGTAACTCAACAACCCATATATTTTCCTGAGCTTCTTTGCTGTTTTTGTTAGATTTGAGAAAGACTTTATTACTATTGTCAGGTTCTTTTTCGTTTTGAAAAATTTTTAAGGTATTATTTTTAAAGTTTTTTTTCCTTGTCTTCCTCCTCCTTTTTTTTTTTTTTTTTTTTTTTCCAAGAAGGAAGACTCTAAAGCTGGTGAAGTCCCAACTTCTCTTTTAAATAAACCTGTCACCTGGACCCTTGATTATTTACTTCCTCTCTGGCTGGCTCAGGGCCCACTTCAATGCACTCCCATGAGTGGGTACAAAGTCCCTTCCCAGCCGCTGCCACCTCCCCTGTGGCCCCTGAGGACTGGCCCCTGAGGACGTGAAGCACTTCCTTTCTAGGAGTTCCTGTGAGAGTAGCAGGGCTGAGCTGATCACCCACTTGGGCCAACCGCATCCCACGGCTGAGCGAGCCCTTTGAAGGAGAGCTGTGAGGGTGGCTTCAACCACCTCTACTCTGCTCCATATATACCAATGGGCAAGAAGAGGGGACAGTAATGGGACAACTTTCTCAGGGCATAGCTGGAAACAGTCAAAGACAAGAATCAGTGGAGAACTTACTAAGGAAATTCTTGCCAATGTGGGTGGCAGAGAGGATGTTTGAGAGTGAGGCATTACCATTTGTTGAGGGCCAGTTAAGGTGTTTATTTGTTTTCTAGGTGCTTTCTTATGTTATCTCATTTAATCCCTCCTAACAACTTCCTGAGATAGATGTTACTATCCTCTATTGTACAAATGAAGAAACAGAGGCCCTGAGAGGTGCAGGCACCTGCCCAAGGTCACACAGCTAGTTCTCTGGGTACTCCAGTGCATCTAGCTTCAGTGCTCATGTTCTCAAGGCTTCGCTGCAGCACGCCAGCTGCTCCAACACTGACAGGGAAGAAAGAGGACACAGGAGATAACAGGAGATGCTTTTCCATCCTGGGGTTCTGCAGTTTCTATGTGCAACATCGAACCAGGGAGGGTCTGGAGCTGCTCAGCTCCTCTGACTGGTGCCTGTCGGCCTCTTCCCTTGTTCATCCCCCCAGGTACCCCAGGAACACAGTCTTTAGTGCAGATGTCTCCCTTCCTCCCTTCCCCCTCTCCTACAAGCTGGAGCTCTTATCCTAGAATTCAACCCTCCCCGGAAACAGGAATCTATGTGCTAATGTGTTAATCCTCCTATTCAAAAGGTCTGCTACTTCCCTACTGTGGGGACCAGCAGCAGTGTATAACCCGCCTCATACAGTATTTCTGTCCTGGGGTGAGCCTTGTTCCAGCCTAATTATAGCACAAAGGGGAGTTTAGACCCACTCAGGCAGTTGTTTAAATTTACTGGGAGCAAATGGGGCTAGGGGATTTGGAAGGTAGCAATAGGGTTCCGACTTACAAGTTACTGGAGACCACGTGATAGCCAGGGCTCTTAGAGAAACTAAGAGGGAGAGTCATGTGTGCCCTAGCTTGAGGGATCCCCATAATGGGCAGGAGAGTGTGGGCAAATTACCCTGCCCAAGCCCAGGACTGGCTCTCCCTCTGGTGTGCCACGGGAGCCTGTAAAAAGATTGCCTCCACTGGGAAACCTTTCTTTCCTGCGTGGTAGAGAACTGAGTTCAACCAGGCTGTTCTGAGAAGACCCAGAAAGAAGGGAATGGTGGGAATGGCCAACCAGGGCCTTTCATAATGGTGGCAGGCACTGAGGAGAGGCGGTGTTGGCCTTCCTATCTGGTGTGAGGGGGGCTTCCTGAAGGACGTAGGCTAGGTATAATTATGGGCACTTGCTCCTACTTTGCTGAGCAAATGACACAAAGGAGAAGAGCTGGGAGAGGATTCGTGTATCACACTCTGCCCCTCTTTTGCCTCTCCTCAGTGGCTGTGGCACGGCAGTATTGAGGAGGAAGAGAAGTGGGCTCTGGTTACTGGACCTGGGAGGCTGATGAAAAAATCAGTGATTGAGGGAAAGGAGCACTGGACTGGGAGTCAAGGATCTGATCTCTCTCAGTCTCTGGCTCTGTCTTTCTTCATCTATACTCCAAGTGGTTTGGACTACGGTAGCTCATTCCTAGGGACTTTTCCAGCTCCAATATTCCAGAATTTACCTCCTGAGGAGAGTTTCTAGAAGTTAAAAGATAGGACAGGACATGAGATTGGAACACACAGAAGACCCTTTCCTGGTGAGTCAAAACTGGGATGCCGTGGTGGTTGCTGTTGCCATGGTGAGCAGTTTTACCCCCACTGCTCATCCCTCCTGAAGCACTCATGTGAGGCCTTGGCTTCCCCTGAGGGTCCCTGGAGCCCGCTGAAGAACACGAATCTATTGTTGCCCTGTAAAGACTTTCTGTCTGACAAAAGGCCCAAGATCCTAATGAGCAAGCTGGGCAGAGTGGGGGGAAAATGTACCCAAATGTGTCAATGGTTGTAATAATTCTGAGATTAGGGAGAATGAATTTTTCCCCTTTTTTTGAACTTTTCAGGAAGGTGGTTATATTAATTTTTCTAAAAATTGCTTTGTTAAAAGAAAGTTTGCCGGGGGCTATGATCTATAGATGGCAAGGTGATTGGGGCCTTGAGTGGGCTGAGGTTTACTTAGAAATTGTACTGTCCAATATGTTAACCATTAGCCACACGTAGCTGGTAGCTAGTATAAATTCATTGAAATGAAGAGAAATAAAAAGTTCACTTCATCAATTTACCACATCCCAAGTGCTTAGCAGCCACATGTGCTAGTGGCTACCATATTGGACGGTGTAAATATAGAATATTTTCATCATCTCAGAAAGCTCCACTGGATAGTGCTGTTTTGGAACATCTATAAAAATGGGCTTGAAAGTCAAAGTTATATCAAATGTGTGCTAACTGTACATTGGCTTTAAAGCACCTATTTGGAAGCCTTTGCTTATAGTAACGTGATTGCCCACTTTGTTTTCTTATATTCATTCAGAGGTGAACCCAACCTCTTTGGGCAACACCTTGTTAGTTATTACTGTTATTACATGATTGAAAGTAATAAAACCATATTTCCTGAAAGCTTGATCTTCCTGCTTTTAAGGTCGTAACTGATCTTGGCTCATCTTTCTGGATCCCAGTTTTCCCATCATTCTATAAGACAACCAGTCCATTTGAGAGGCTGCTGTTTTGCAGGATGAGTGAGATCTCCTGGTAGATCTTGAAATGCCTGACAGGATTCCAAAACTAGTTGTTGCCCCCATACCTTACTTATAGAACACTAGGCCTTATAGTGGGGAGTAGGGGTATGAGGCAGAGTGGAGGTGGAGCAGGAAGTGGGGAGAAGCTCAGACAACAGTGGCATTTGACTATTTTCTTAATGCTTTTAGGAAATGAAAAAAATCCTTCTTATCAGAAGTTTGGGAGCCCTCAGATATCTTAGTCTTTCCCTCTGACCCTTCCCCCAGCTAAGAGAATACCTTTGCTGGATTTTGCTGTGGTCTCACCCATTAAAACTCCTTAGGGCAATTTAAACATCATGGGCTAGGCTACTTAGGCCAGGCCCTGTGCTAGGCACAATGGACTCAGAAATGAGCAAGATCCAGTCCCTGCCCTCAAGTAGATCATACTTCAGTAGGGGACACAGACATCTAAGCAATGCATTTCGACCTAGTGTGGTAGGTGCTATGCACAGACATGGACAGTGTGCTGTGGGAGCACAGAAAAGGGAATGCTGCACCCTGAATGCAGAAATAAGGGAAGATGCCTGGAGGAGATGACATGAGAACGAAATAAAAGACAAGTAGAAATTCACCAGCGAAGAATGGGTGAGAGTTCGGTGTTCAAGGGAGAAATATGGAAGTATCTAATAGTCTGGCCTTGGGGTGGGGGAGCAAAGACTGAAAACGGTTTTCTGTAGCTCCAGCACAGGGTGGAGGTGGGTGGGAGTGGGGGACACCTGGGCGATGGGGTTGGCTTGGCAGGCCAAAGAGGAACACACTGGAAGGTATACTGGTCAGGATAGACTAGAGGGGAGTAAGTCCAGATGGAACACGTGTGTGGAGTGTCAGAGGCCCTGTTTCTACTCTCAAGACACTTACTGGAATCACTCATTTAAGGTCACTCAGCTGCTAACCCAGTTCTATCTGTCTCTACAGTATATTCTATTGTCTCTGAGAATGTACCTAAGATAACAACCAACGTAGGGATTAGCCACTAGGCTAATTTGCATTCATTTAACTGGTTTATATGAATGACACAAGGTGCAAGGCACAGTGCTACACAGTCTGGGAGACATAAAGAAGAATTAAGGCATGGCCACTGCCCTCAACTCTCCTGATTTTATTTATTTATTTATTTACTTACTTACTTACTTACTTATTTATTTTTAAGGAGGATGCAGCTCAGTGGCCCATGTGGGGATCGAACCAGCAACCTTGGTGCTACCAGCACCATGCTCTGAACAACTGAGCTAATTGGCCACCCCGTCAACTCTCCTGATTTTTGAATAATCTAGAAATATATCAGAGGGTTTGAGTGTAATTTAAACAGTAGCGAACGTAACACTACTCTAAGACATCTAAATATGTTTAGAATTGTAGCAATGTCAAGTAATAACTTTAGTAACACAGATGCTTTTACCAGGAAAAAGTATGAGTTTACGCAGAAATTTGTTCTACCAAAACTAAAATATGGTATTTATGAGGTGTGACAATTAAGTTCGGAACTCATCCTAGAAAAAGTGCTACATAACTCATTGCTGAATATCACTATGGTCACCTTTGAAGTACTCCCCTTGGGAAGCTATGCACTGATGCCAGGGCCTAATCCACCCTTCAAAGCAATTTTGGAACTCTTTTTCTGGAATGGCCATCAGAGTTGTCATCATATTACCCTTGATATCCTGAATGTCATCAAAATATCTTCCTTTCAATATTTTCTTTCTCTTTGGGTAAAGAAAGAAGTCATTGGGGGCCCAGATCAGGTGAGTAGGGAGGGTGTTCCAATACAGTTATTTGTTGACTGGCTAAAAACTCCCTCACAGACCGTGCTGTGTGAGCTGGTGCATTGTCGTGATGCAAGAGCCATAAACTGTTGGTGAAAAGTTCTGGTCGTCTAACTTTTCCATGCAGCCTTTTCAGCACTTCCAAATAGTAAACTTGGTTAACTGTTTGTCCAGTTGGTACAAATTCATAATGAATAATCCTTCTGATATATATAAAAAAAAGGTTAGCGACATTGTTGCAATACGTTCGGGAACTTAATTGTCAGACCGCGTAGATCTTCTGATTTCCCCAGAGAAGTGAGATGGTGACTACAAGTCCAAGTTAGCCAGTTCTTTTTATGGCCTTGAGTATTTTTACTCTGGGGAAAAAATACTATGTACACCAGTTTGTTCTTCTGAAAATGAGGACAGGTCTAACAGTGCTTCTATATCTGACAAGGCTATGTCAAGAAAATTTACTATCAAGTCCCATTAACTATTTCATTGTACATTTATATATGTAAGACATTTCCTTGTATATTCTTTTTTAAAAAATTTCCCCTTACTCTATTTCTCAGGAAGATTCAGTTCTCTTTCCCCATATGATTTCCAGAACATTTCAAAACTCTTCTAATGAAAATATGCGAGTCATGACTTGTGGGTAGCAAGTTAGGACTAGTAGCAAGCTGGGGGGAGGGCAAACTCTGAGATCTGCCAGCAATTGTTTTCACCCTTGATTCAAATGAAGGAAAAGATCATGTTATTTATACAGCAGAAGGTTCCAGATTTTCAGGAATGAAATCTGAGCCTAGCATGTCAACATATTGGTCTGGTCTGTCTTGGAATCTACAGTAGATGGATTTCTTTGTGCTGGGAAACATTAGGAAGGTCAATATTCTTTTCTGATTTTTTTCTTTTAAAAAAAGGGTTCATTCTCACACTCTAAAGTGGTGGTATTAGATATCACCCAGATAATATACTCAATGGTTGAGCAGACTTCAGTTTCAAACATAAAGCCCCAGGGCAAACAGCTTTTATGTATTCAGTTACATGTTCTTTACTTCACAGATAATGTTTTTCCACAAATACTCCCAGCCTGGGAGGAAATACAGAAGTGAACAATCAAATGAAATAAAAAGAATAGTGATGTTAATAATTATGAGTCCCAAATTGCAAAGAACCCAGAAAGATATCAACCTGGGCTTCCCAATCACCCATGACTTGCCTCAGAAAAGGAATCCTTCATAGAAGCAGCACCTCCTGTCAAAAGTGAGCTCTGGAGTAGGACAGCAGGAGGTCTGCCTTCTGCTTCTGCCACTGGCCAGTGTGTAACCTTGGACAGTTATTCTCTGAACCTCAGTTCCCTCCCTGTGAAGTCAAGGACAATAATACCTTCCTGCCTGAGCTATCCTGAGTATTAAAAGGATAATGTTTTTAAAGTGCCTGGCACACAGTAGGCAGCACTCAGGAAACTTGAGTTCCTTTTGGGCTTCTTCTTTAACTCTCTTACAGCCCTAAAACCCTCTGGCCCTGATCCAGTTCCTTCGTCTCCATAATCCAGTCCATGCCTTAGAAAAATCCCCAATTCCCAATCACTGCAGGAGCACACACACCTGAATTGCCTCTTTCAGTTTTCCAAATTGCCACTAAAACTTGCTTCCTGGGAAGTATTTGCCCCAATTCACCGACTCTTAAAGTGTGTAGCCATAGTTTTTCTTCCCTGACTGTACTCTGACTTCCCTCCCCCTATCCCCACCCCCGGCGGTGTCGGAGCTTTGGGCGAAAGGGACTGCACTGGGACACAGCTCCTCTTAGCCTCGGATTTCCGCTCCTCCAGGTGTTTCGTTGCAAGCCCGAGACTTAGCAAATGTTTCCCACGTAGGAAGGGCACATGTACGCCCATCTTCCAGACTCTGGCTTTGGAATTAGGGATCCAAAAATAGGGTCCCTTTGGGGGGATTGGTTTCTTGGTGGTTTGATGACTGTGGCATGGGTAGAGGGCTGCTGCTGCGTGGTGGTCCTTCTCTGGCAAGGGAACGCCTTAATTCCAGGCAGGTTTCAGATATATATTTATAAAAGTAACACATATAATTTATATATATTTATAACAGTAATACAACCACATTACAGAACCTTTGAAAAGTAGAGTAAAAGACAAAACCCTTCTGAATTGATAATTAAAACTGCTAAACACAGACACTGGTAGTATTTTGCTTGTTTTTTATTTTTTTTCTTCTTGGTCCTCTCATTGCTGGCTTGCTTTTTCTCCCTCCCGTTCCTCTGCTTTCCTTCGCTTCCCTTCCCTTCCCCACACTTTTTGGTACCTTGTTTTTCACACCATAAATTTTTCTAGATAGATACTTCATAGTTATTATTTTAGTAACTGCAGACTACACCTAGTGGATTCAGTGTCACTTATTTTACAATTTTCTAGTTGGCCCTTTAGTTCGTTTCCAATTGTAATTAACACTACCATGAATCCATATAGCATAATGCCTTTTCACCCATATTTCTTACTAATTCCTTAAAGTCATCTCCTAAAAATTGAAGTATGGGGTTAATGAGTATGAACATGTTTATGGTTCCATAAATCTTGCCCAAATTCTTCCCAAAGGGTTGAACCAACATACACTCTTACCTGCAGCAGGTAAGAGTGTCCTTTTATTATACCCTTTCCAGAGCAGGCTATCATCTTTAAAAAATGTTGGTGTTTTTTTTTTGTTGTTGTTTTTTGGTCAGGGTAACTATGCTTTGATTTACAGTGAGAGGAATGCTTCCCCCCACCCCTTGAGTTTGATTACTAGTATTTGCTGTTTTTGTTTTTTTAAGCAAGCCTTTTAAAGTGAATGGAATTTGAATGAAGAAAGATGGCTCGGTGACTAAAAACTGGGAGGTTTTCCCAGTAACGAAGTTAAAGAGAAATGGTGAACTGGAAGAAGTGAATGAAAGTTCTCCATGGAAAGGAAAAGAAAACGGAAGTTGGGGATGAGTTTGGGAGGGGAAAAATGGTAGAGCTGAGCCCCTTGATGTGGTCCAAGCAGCAGGTGTGAGAAAGATGTATTTAGAAGCAGCAGTTTGGACCAATTGAAAGCAAAAAACGCTGGACTCCAGACACGAAATCAGCATCAAGGATTTGGCGAAGAGATGAAAGAGAAGTGAATTTTGGATTAAAGAAATGACAGAGGCTATCAGGTATAGGAGGGAAGAATCCTCCACTCTGACACTTATTTATTGAACACCTTCCCTGTGCCCAGGCACTTTTTGGAGACTATCGCATGAATCCTCACAATAAGCAAAGGAGAGTCGTAAAATCCTCATCGTGCAGATATCGAAACTGAGAATGCGAAGGGTTCAGTGTTGCAGCCAAGGCCTCATATATATTGCAAGTGGCAGAGAGGAGGATTTGAAACCATGCCTTCCTACTTCAAACTTAGCACCTTCATGATCAAGAACAAGATTTGGGCAAAGGAGGAAGAGAATTAGCATTTATCTAGATAATGAAAGCCTGGGGGGGTCAGGCCTCGGCAGAAAAAGACAGGAGAGACCAATGGCCCACATGCCCAAATTATTTTGGCACAGGAGGCTGAGGGCTCCCAGAATCCACTTTGAATCTGAATAGGTTCTTCCTGAGGGGTGCTAAGGGAGGCCTAACAAGCATTCTGATCTCTACATCCCCAGCTATTTGAAGGCCCTGTATTTTAGAGCTTTATCACTGCCTCCTCCTGGATACTAACGCCTCTTAAGACCAGCATAGTGAGCATGAGACTGCAAGGATTTCTGTTTGCCTAAACACGCTTTTTCTCTCCCTTAGATCAATGAAAGAATGTGTCTCCTGCTCAATTTCAAGTACCTGGTCTCTCTCTCCCAATTAAAGTGGAAACTCTGCCAGGCTTAGAAGGTTTGTGGTAGACAAAGCCAGAGTTAAGTTTCCAAAGGCACTTGTCTCCTAGCCCCTTATTTCAACTCCTCGTTATTTCACTAAAAAAAAAATGTTGGATTTGAAATGTAGATTATGTTTGACTGGTCACCAATGCAAATGTGTTCCTATTTCACCAGTTTCAATTCTGCACAGAATCTTCAAAAGTGTGGTTGTGCACTACACTTCATTTGGAGATGTGAGTAACAGAGGTGAGTCATGGAACCACAAAAATATCTTAGTTTGGCTGGTTTCAAGGCCTGGGTTTCCAGAAGCCCCATACTCTGCACTCAGCAAGGAAGGAAACCCAGTTGGCCTATTGTCTTCAGAGACAGTAACAACATAACTATTATGGTCTTCAAATTCATAATCTCTTTCTCTGATATATATATATATATATATATATATATATATATATATATATATATATACATACATACATACATATATATATATATATATATATATGTGCTGGGGATGCCAAAAAATTGTATACACGACTTGTATTCATCTTTTGTCGGTGTATATTGAATATTACAATTTCAATAGTTTTTTCCTTTCTTAAAATGTGTATACAGGGGTGGCCAGATAGGTCAGTTGGTTAGAGTGTGAGGTCTGAACAACAGGGTTGCCAGTTCGATTCCCACATGGGCCAGTGAGCTGCGCCTCCTGCAACTAGATTGAAAACGACGACTGGACTTGGACCTGAGCTGCGCCCTCCACAACTAGATTGAAGGACAACGACTTGGAGCTGATGAGCCCTAGAGAAACACACTTTTCCCCAATATTTCCCAATAAAAAATATTGGATTAAGATTAATATATTTAAATAAAAGATTTTTTAAAATGTGTATACATTTTTTGGCTATACTGTATATATATGTATCCTGGAATGAAATATTGCAAAATGTTAGTATCAACGTTATGTTGCTGAGTGATGGTATTATAGCATATTTTTCAGACTTTTTTTTTCAGGAACAAAAGCCGGGTTTTTCATTTCTTGCATTTGAAGTACTTTTGATGACCTCCCTGGCCTGAGACTCTGTCATAGTCCTTAACTGCCACACAACTGCAACCAACCACTTCACAGGGCTTTCCCTGTCTCAGTTTTACAGAGGCCTACTCATTCCCCTAATTTCTTGTTGTCATCAACCTTAATTAGGTTGATTTGGAGTTCAGCACCGAGGGCCTCCACCAACTTGACATACACAGGCTCATCACAGTTGGATGCAAGCACACACAGATAGGCTTGGCACTGGTGTGAGGCTTTGGCAGCTTGGCGATTTCCCCATGTTAGGCCCTCATGGATGACGGTGGTACCTCTTGTAAAGCAGTGTTAACTTCCATTACACCTGTAGCAGCAATGCCTTTCTCAGCCATGGCTGGCGGTGGGTCACAGGTAGAGCTGAATCTTGAATGCACCTGAGCCTCTGCCTCCATGCCACTTGGTGGTGGAAAGGGAAGTGCTAGATATTTCCTTATATGGACCTTCCTGTGTTTTTCCAAAATTTCCATAACAAGGATGATTTGCTTTGATATTTGGAAAAAAATGATAAGAAAACATTCAGAGTCGTTTCTTTAAAATTCATTTAAATAAATGATCAATCACGTAGTATATTTTATTTAGTATTTAAAATGTGTTGGCTGGAGATGAGGTGTAGGGGAGGGGGTGGGGAGGGAGATTCAAAGGGAAAGATGGGATTGTTTGTTTCATGGAGAGCCTATTATTCACCAGGTATGTTTCTGCTGTTTACTCATTTCGTCCTCCAACAATGTTGGGAGGTAGGTTTTCACTACACTAGTACCACTGATGAATAAACTGAAGCTCTGAAAGACCATTCGTCATGGCTAAGAACACACAGTAAATCTGTGGAAATTCTTGGTGCAGAAGACAGGTCAGCCTACTTCAGAATTTGTGCTAATTAATTATATACCATTTTCTCCCATAATATGTACACTGATACATATACAATATGATTCCTGGCCTTTTAAACCTTACAGTGTAGTTGAGAAGATAAATATAAACACAAATACACACAAAGGCAGTAGTAGCTGATTTATGAACACTCATCACAGACAGAAGTCCTGTGTATCCCAGCTGGAAACTCCTCCTCTTGGGTATTTGGGAAGGTTGGGCTGGGCTGCAAGAAATGGGGCTTTTATCCATACCGGCCTTGCCTCTGAAGTTTTTATGCTTTGACTGTGGCTGAAATCTGCCATTGCTGTCTCAATTCATCAGATTGCCAATCTAGGTCTCATTCCATTCTGCCTTTAACCTTTAAGGCAGTGCTTCTCAAATTTTAATGCGCTTAGGAATTGCCTGGGGTTCTTATTAAAATGCAGATTCTGAAGGAGAAGGTGTTGGGGTGGGGGCTAAGAGCCTGCAGTTCTAATAAGCTCCCAGGTGATGCTGATCGTGCTAGTTTCAGGATTGAGTAGCAGGCACGAAGGAGTTAAAAGAGCTAACCCAGACCCAAACCTTAGTTGTGTCTATCCGAGTCAAAGTGCTGAGCTGCTGTCTCCCTGTGGGCCAGAGGAAGAGCCCTCCCTCCCCTCGCCCTGAACTGCAGTGGGAGGGAGGGATTCCTATCTCTGAGCCTCACCCCAGTGAGAGGCCAAGTGACTGTCCAGGCTTGGGCCGGGGCTGAAAAGATAACTTTGTCCCAGTAAAGATGCTCAGACTCACTTTGGCCTCAATGTGGTCCAGGCCTCCTCTTCTTCCAGTCCCTTTGCAGTCTGCTGCCACCATGCCGCCACTGGGCCACAAATAAGGGCAAGGAGGCCCACTCCTTCCTGTTGGATCTGGGGAAGTACTGTTTGCCTGTCAGTCTCCTTTAGCTCAGGCCAGGTTCCTGGCTGGGCTGGTGACCTCTCTCTTGACAACTTTAACCACCTGTCTGGGTAGTCTGCTCCTGGACCTGCCTGGCAGCAGGGGACTGGCCCTGGTGACTCTCTGAGGCCCCTTCCAGTGCAGTAATTCAGACTCTCAGAGGGCCCCGAGGCCCTGGATTTCATGCAGGTTTGTTGGGACCACAGATATTAGCCGAGAAGGTAGCTATCCAAGACACTGCAGCCAGAACAGAGGGGCACCGTCTATATTGCTTCCCCTTACACATAATGCATCATAATTATAATACTTGGAACTTATGCGGGGTCTGCTTTCCAGAAGCTCAAAGCCAAGTAGAGTATCAAGCACACTTTTTGCTAGTCTGACTACCATCCATAGCATTGTTTCTATGGGAAATGATTTCCAGTTCCCAAACAGTGCCTAATTGCATGCTGTGAGCTGGTTGCACAGAGAGGAGGAGAAGCAATGTAAGGCAGTACTGTATTCACTAAGAGTCAGAGGAACTGTTCGGAGAATGTGTGTAATAGGAGTTCAGAGGAGGGAGGGAGGACCATGGGCTGGGTGTTGACAGAAGACTTCCTGGAGCAGGGAAGCATGAGCTGTGCCTTTCAGGAGGAATAGGATTTTGGTAGGTGTGATAAAGGGGTACAAAACACCGAGCCAGGAGTGGGTTGCTCACTACACATGCTAAGGGAAATGGATTAAAGCATTCTGGTTAGAGTCAAAGGATATCAGGCCAGATGGGACTGGAAGAATTGTCTACAGAGCTTTCATGTGAGAGGAGAAGTTGAGGGGGGTGAGGGGAGAGTGAAAGGAGAAGAAGAGACACAATTTATCATCACTTTTGTGGACCAAGCACTTTACCTACATTATCTCTATTCACAGGACCCCAGAAAGATAGAGGTATTCTCATTGCTTAGCTTCATAGAAGTTAAGTGAAGTTCTTGAGTCTACCCAGATGGTAAGTGCTACAACCAGAATTTGAATCCAAGTCTGTTTGGGTGTTTCCATGACACTGTTCTTTTGTACTCCAACATATGTCCCTGACTCATATGCTGGGTTTAAATTACTCAGGGAAGTCCACGTTTCTGAAAATGTTCCAAATGTCACCTGGCCCAGGTCCTTGAAAAGTCAGAGGCCACAGTGACTGTCTTAGTTTCTTTAGCTGCCATAAGAAATTACCACAAGCTAGATGGTTTAAAACAATGGAAATATATTCTCTCACAGTTCTGAAGGGCAAGAGTCTGACATCAAGGTGTTGGCAGGGCCATGCTCCCTTTGAAGCCTCTAGGGGAGGATCTTCTGTGCAGTCAGGCTTCTCCAGAGATACAAAACCAATATATGTTTCTCTAAACAAGTACAACATGCTGGTGGTGCCCAAAAAATGTATACCAGTGGACACTTTTGTCAACGTGCTCAAGCAGTAGTTCCCTGTCATCAGAAGTGTCTGGACGCAGATGGTAATCACTTTGAGCACCTCTTGTAATTACAGAAGTCAAATGTGACTTGTATTCATCTTTTTTTATTGGTATATATAGAGTATCAAAATTTGAACACAGTTTTTTTTCCTCCCTTAAAATGTGTTACATTTTTTGGCACCATCTGTACACACACACACACACACACACACACACACACACACACACACGGTCTGACAATTACGTTAGTGAACTCATCCTAGAAAAAGTGCTACATACCTCATTGCTGAATATCACTACGGTCACCTTCGAAGTACTCCCCTTGGGAAGCTATGCATCGACGCCAGTGCCTAGTCCACCCTTCAAAGCAATTTTGGGACTCTTTCTGGAATGGCCATCAGAGCTGTTGTGGTATTACCCTTGATGTCCTGAATGTCATCCAAACGTCTTCCTTTCAATATTGCCTTTCTCTTTGGGTAAAGAAAGAAGTCATTGGGGCCAGATCAGGTGAGTAGGGAGGGTGTTCCAATACAGTTATTTGTTGACTGACTAAAAACTCCCTCACAGACAGTGCCATGTGAGCTGGCGCATTGTTGTGATGCAAGAGGCATGAATTCATGGTGAAAAGTTCAGGTTGTGTAACTTTTTCATGCAGCCTTTTCGGCACTTCCAAATAGTAAACTTGGTTAACTATTTGCCCAGTTGGTACAAATTCATAATAAATAATCCCTCTGATATCAAAAAAGGTTAGCAACATCGTAATCATTGCAACAAAGTTCGCGAACTTAATTGTCAGACCTCACGCCTGTGTGTGTGTGTGTGTGTGTGTGTGTGTGTGTGTGTGTGTGTGGAGAGAGAGAGAGAGAGAGAGAGAGAGAGAGAGAGAGAGAGAGAGAGAGAGAGAGAGAGAGAGAGAGAGAGAGAGAGAGAGAGAGAGAGAGAGAGAGATAAGGAGACTTATTATAAGGAATATGGAGCCTTCCAAGTCCAAAAATAGCAGGGGGGGCCTGTAGGTTGACGATCCACAAAAGCCAGTGTTCCAATCTATTGTGGAACCAGAAAGAGCCAATGTCTCAGATCAAGGAGGAAAGCCATCTGCTGGAAAATTCTCTCTTGCTGGGGGGCGGGGGGGATTGTCTTTTTGTTCTATTCAGGCCTTCAACTGATTGAATGAAACCCACCTACATTATGTAGGGTACTCTGCTTTACTCAAAATCCACCCACTTAAATGTTAATCTTAGCCAAAACACCCTCACAGAAACACGCAAAATAATGTTTCAACAAATATCTGGGCGTCTTGTGACCAAGTCAAGATGACAGTTAAAATTAACCATAACACCTTGCCTCTTCCAGCTTCTGGTGGCTTCAGGAGTCCTTGTTTTGGGGCTGCATGATTCTAATCTGTGCCTCCATCTTCACATGGTTTTCTCCCCTATGTGTTTGTGTCCCAAATCTTTCTCTTATAAAGCCACCCATCATTGGATTTAGGGCTCATCCTAAATCTACGATGATCTCATCTTAAGATCCTTAACGTACTTATATCTACAAAGAGCATTTTTCCAAACAAGATTACAATCATAGTTTCTGGACATTAGGACATAGACATATATTTTCGCGGGGAGACACCATTCACCGCACTAAAGTGGTATCCCCCTATGGGGATCTGAGGAGTTCTGCTAGAATGGCCACTTCCTAGTTTCAGGTTAAAAAAAAAGACTCCAGACTATCAATAATTATCCCTTTGCAAAGGGAAAGTCAGCCACCATCTGGGGTGGTTATTTTAAGTGTGGTGTCATAATGGGGGGCCAGGAGATGCTGTTTCCCACTCCGGAACTGCCTGGCCCATCCCTAAGTGAAATTGGAATGGGGGAGGATGTCCAGAGAGCCATTTTTATTTTCATTAAAAATTTATTTTCTTTATTCTTACAATGTATTTGTGGTTTATTTCATATAAAGCTCTTCCACAATGGCCAGATATAGGTTTCATTTATACATATTCAATTTTTTATTATAAAAACATTTAACATTATAAGAAATTTGAAAGTGCAAAGATAAATGTCTCCTGATCTGTCTGCTCTAATACAGCTGATTTCTTCATATTCCCTTTCGTTATTACCCATATGTGCCCCTTTGTGAAGTCTTTCCTCACTTCTTCAGTAGGCTTTAATGTTCCTTCCACCCTCCAAAAACATTTTGTGAATTACAACACCTTTCACTTTGTTTGCATGACTTCCACTTAGAGTGACCCTTCTCCAGAGCAGGGTACCATGTATGCTCACCTTTGTTTCTTCTGTACATAGTGCAACACCTGGTACATAGGTTTCTCAACTGAATTAATGCACATATGTGCAGAGTCATAATCATGATAAACATGTAATTTTGTGATTTGCTTTTGTTGCTGAGCATCAGAGTAGGTACATTTTTACATGCCATTATTTTTCACATATATTTCAAATATATTTCAAATAGCTTCCTAATAGTCTATTGCATTAATGGACACTCAATGCTTAATCATTCCCCTCTTACTAGAAATGGTTGTTTTCAGCTTCACATTGTTCAGAGTTATACTGAATTGAATACCTTCAACTGCATTGCTTCTTGTGAGTTATTCAAATCAATCAACTTTCCAGGAGTGGATGAACATTTTTTTATTTCCCGATAACATTTTGTTCTTGATAACATTTTATCTT
This sequence comes from Rhinolophus sinicus, assembly GCF_036562045.2. NCBI lineage: Eukaryota > Metazoa > Chordata > Mammalia > Chiroptera > Rhinolophidae > Rhinolophus > Rhinolophus sinicus. The sequence goes on from NC_133768.1 coordinate 95,710,708, forward strand.
GATAATATCAAGAACATTTCGTTCTTTTGTTGTTGTTGTTAAAGATTTTATTGCAGAAGGGGAACAGGACTTTATTGGGGAAGAGTGTGTACTTCCAGGACTTTTCCAAGTCAAGTTGTTGTCCTTTCAATCTTAGTTGTGGAGAGCTCAGCTCAGCTCCAGGTCCAGTTGCTGTTGTTAGTTGCAGGGGGCATAGCCCACCATCCTTTGCGAGAGTCAAACCGGCAACCTTGTGGTTGAGAGGACATGCTCCAACCAACTGAGCCATCTGGGAGCTCAGTGGTAGCTCAGCTCAAGGTGCCTGTTCAATCTTAGTTGCAGGGCGTGGAGCCCACCATCCCTTGCAAGAGTTGAGGAGACGAACTGGTAACCTTGTGGTTGAGAGCCGGCACTCCAACCAACTGAGCCATCTGGCTACTGGGAGCTGAGTGGCAGCTCATTGACTTCATTCTAGTTGCGGAGGGCGCAGCTCCCTGGCCCATGTGGGAATCGAACGGGTGGCCTCGTTGCCCAGAGCCCGCACTCTAACCAATTGATCCACCTGTACGCCCAAGAACATTTTGTTCTCTTCTTTTTTTTTTTTTTAAAGATTTTATTGGGGAAGGGGAACAGGACTTTATTGGGGAACAGTGTGTACTTCCAGAACTTTTTTCCAAGTCAAGTTGTTGTCCTTTCAATCTTAGTTGTGGAGGGTGTCGTTCAGCTTCAAGTTGTTGTCCTTTCAGTCTTAGTTGTGGAGGGTGCAGCTCATCTCCAGGTCAAGTTCCCATTTCTAGTTGCAGGGGGCACTGCCCACCATCCCTTGCGGGACTCGAGGAATTGAACTGGCAACCTTGTGGTTGAAAGCCCACTGGGCCATGTGGGAATCGAACTGGCAGCCTTCGGAGTTAGGAGCATGGAGCTCTAACCACCTGAGCCACCAGGCCGGCCCAAGAACATTTTGTTCTTGATAAGAACATTTAGTTCTTGATAACATTTTGCTTCTCAAGAAGGTTACACCAATTTGCGTTAGCATTGTATAGACATAATATTTTAACCACAGTTCTGTCAATATTGTATTTTAAAATTATTTTTGTAATTGTATTCCAATATTCTCATTATAATTTTTACTTCTTCCATTCAAATTCAATAAAATTTAACAAACATATTCAAGTTGAATTCCATATGTAATTCACACTTCAAAACCTAAATACAGTGGTACCTCGGTTTTCGAACATAATCTGTTCTGGAAGACCGTTCGAGTTCTGAAACATTGGAAAACAGCCAACAGCTAGGCCTCAGGATCTTGCACTCCGCGTAAGCTGCGTGACATGTTCGAATTCCGACATGTGTTCGAAAACTGAAGCATTTATTTCTGGGTTTACGGCGTTCATAAAGCAAAGTGTTCATCAATGGAAACATTCAAAAACTGAGGTACTACTGTATGTCTAGAGTTTTATAGGTATCCAGGGCCGCATGTGTACCCACTATGGACAGATATAAAAGCAAAATTTAATATTTAGTAAAGAAAATATAATGGCCCTGAAGAGAGAAGTCACCATCCCATTATAGACCAGACATCACAAGGCAAGACCTTCCTGAGGCACATACGAAATGATTCATTCTGGACCAACTCTGAGGCACCTCCTTTAGCCACACTGGTTAAAGCCCCCACATATTTATAGTGAAGAAGAAGAGAGACTTCAATAGTAGGAAACTGTTTTATGGCCTTACTGAAAATATATGAGCTCTGTCTATCTTTTCAATAAATTCTTTTGCTCCCTTCTTGAAGAACTTTAAGCCACTTTCAGTATTTTATATGTAGACATTTGACTAAATGAATACTGACTACTGAGTTTATATTTGGGTGCTAGTGTTGATGGTCTGCATTCCTTCCTGAATATCTGCACTTCCCTCTGATGTTATTTCCCTTCTGTCTAAGCAACTTTTTTTTTTTTTAGTGCAGGTCTACTGACAATGAGTTTTCTTAGTTTTCTTTATCTGAAAATGTCTTTGTGGTGCTGGGAGAATTGGATAGCCACGTGCAAAAGAATGAAACTGGACTGCTATTTGTCACCATGTACCAAAGTTAATTCAAAATGGATCAAAGACTTAAGCATAAGACCTGACACAATAAACTGCATAGAAGAAAACATAGGTACTAAACTTATGGACCTTGGGTTCAAAGAGCATTTTATGAACTTGACTCCAAAGGCAATGGAAGTAAAAGCTAAAATAAACGAATGGGACTATATGAAACTTAAAAGCTTCTGCACAGCAAAAGAAACCATTGACAAAATAAAGAGGCCACCAACTGAATGGGAGAAGATTTTTGCAAACAGTGCCTCCGATAAGGGGCTAGTATCCAGAATATACAAGGAACTCATGCAACTCAACAACAAAAAAACAAACAACCCAATTGAAAAATGGGCAGAGGACTTGAAGAGACATTTCTCCAAGGAGGACATACAAATGGCAAATAGACATATGAAAAAATGTTCAACATCACTAATCATCAGAGAAATGCAAATCAAAACCACAATGAGATATCACCTCACCCCAGTCAGAATGGCTATCATCAACAAGACAAATAGTAACAAGTGTTGGAGAGGCTGTGGAGAAAAAGGAACCCTGATACACTGTTGGTGGGAATGCAGACTGGTGCAGCCGTTATGGAAGGCAGTGTGGAGGTTCCTCAAAGAATTACGAATAGAATTGCCATATGACCCAGCAATCCCTCTCCTGGGTATCTACCCAAAAAATCTGAAAACATTTAGAGATAAAGACACGTGTGCTCCAATGTTCATTGCAGCTTTGTTTACGGTGGCCAAGACATGGAAACAACCAAAATGTCCTTCGATAGATGAATGGATAAAGAAGTTGTGGTATATATACACAATGGAATACTATTCGGCAGTAAGAAAAGATGATATAGGAACATTTGTGACAACTTGGATGGATCTTGAGAGAGTAATGCTGAGCGAAACAAGTCAGACAGAAAAAGCAGAGAACCATGTGATTTCACTGATATGTGGTATATAAACCAAAAACAACAAAAGAACAAGATAAACAAATGAAAAACAGAAACTCATAGACACAGACAATAGTTTAGTGGTTGCCAGAGGGTAAGGGGGGCGGGGGGTGGGGAGTGGGAGATGAGGGTAAGGGGGATCGAATATATGGTGATGGAAGGAGAACTGACTCTGGGTGATGAACACACAATGGGATTTATAGATGATGTAATACAGAATTGTACACCTGAAATCTATGTGATTTTACTAACAATTGTCACCCCAATAAATTTAGTAAAATAAAATTAAAAAAAAAAAAATTGTAATACTCAATATATATGGATAACAAAAGATGACTACAAGTCCTGTGTATACATTTTTTTGGCACCCACGATATATATATATATACAGAGGGTGCCAAAAAAAATGTATACACATTTTAAGAAAGGAAACAATTATTAAAATTGTGCTAATGGTAACCACTTTGAGCCCCTCTTGTAATTGCAGAAGTCAGAAGTGACTTGTATTCATCTTTTATTATCAGTATATATTGAATATTATAATTTTAACAGTTTTTTCCTTTCTTAAAATGTGTATATCTTGTTTTGGCACCCTCTGTGTGTGTTTATTTATTTATTATAACCGAAACAGGAACATACTATAGATATATTATAACCTGCTTCTCCCTAACCCAATTTAGCAATATATAATAAACACTGGAAAAGAGCTATTCTGGGTTTGAGAATAAAGGGTTGGAAAGCTTACTGAAGACAGATTGAAAAATGAGAGCTTGGGTCTAAAGCGGATGGTGCTGAGCAGTGGTATATTTGAGGGTTAGGGCCACAGAAGAGCCTCAGGACTCTGCCCTTGCTGGCATTATAGAGGAGAGGGAACAGTGTCTTTTTTTTTTTAAGTGCTAAATACCTGGGGAGGAGCTGAGGATTTGGAATAGGGCTATGGTTCCTTCTACTGCCTCCTGGCTATTAGAGACTGACGGGAGGAAGTCCCAGCCCTAGAGTCTGCGGTGGATTAGGCAGACCACACAGACAGCTCTGCTGGACACTGGGAGTCACTGTGTCTCCTGGGTGGCCCCTCTAGCTGCAGATCCTGACCAGTGCTGCATGCACGTGGAAGAGGTGAGGAGTGGGAAACTGAGTTAGTGGAACACAGCTAATAATTGCTGCATTAATTTGAGTTTTTAGGTGTTATCAAATACAGTGAGGGATAACTTCCTTCAGAGTCAAATTACCTGATGAGAATTCACTCCTTGTTCTTTATAATCAATCTCTCTTTGCATAGGTTTGACCTAAGGTATTCACTGTGCTTCCCTACTTATCCATATTTTCCAGTATGTTAAATCTTTGATTAGATCTTTAGAACTGAACCCTCCACCCAATTTTGTCAACCACTGACTTCAAACTCAGTATGTTCTAATCTGAACTCATTATTTCCCTCTAGGGTTTACTCATCTTCTTGGCTTTCATATTTTTGCTCAGGACACAACCCCTAGGTCACCCAGTTGCAATATGTCCTCACTGACTTCTCTCTCTCTCTCTCTCTCTCTCTCTCTCTCTCTCTCTCTCTCTCTCTCTCTCTCTTTCTCAGACTTCGGTCTTCTAATCAGTTGTTACATTTTGGTGACTTTTGTTCTATAAAGTGGAGCCACTAAGGGATTTTGAATGTAGGAATAGGATGTGATCAGATGTGGGCTTTAGTATAGACAATGAAGTGAGTGTGAAAGAAAGAGACAGGTGAAAGGCAGAGAGACCAGTTTGTAGAGAGACCAGTTTGTAGAACAGCAATAGATGATGCAAGAAATGAAAGCAGTAATTCCAAAGTGGAGGAAAGAATTTTAAGACACAACTGATAAATGAAATACCTAAAATTTTTCAAAAGCAGAGGATCTCTTAAAAGTTGAAAAGATGGGAAAGAGAACTGACTCTGGATGGTGAACACACAATGCGATATATAGATGATGTATTACGGAATTGTACACCTGAAATCTACGTAACTTTACTAACAATTGTCACCTCAATAAACTTTAATTAAAAAAAAAAGTTGAAAAGATGGGTAATGTTGTTCAAGATATACTTTGTAAAAGCAAACTTTTTAATGAAGTATGTAATATACACATAAAAAGTACACTAATCATAAGTGTCAGCTTAGTGAATTTGTACAATCTTAACATATCTATGCAGGTAGAATCCTATAAGCCCCTTTAATGTCCCCTCCCAGGCATTTATTCCCCTACAAGGGTTGTCACTAACCTGACAACAAATGCCACAGATTAATTTTGTCTGTCTTTTAACTTTATATGAATGAAATTCTATAGTATATATTCTTTTGCATCTGGCTTCTTTCATTTAACATATGTTTGTGAGATTTTTACATGTTGTTTTTTTTATAGAAATAATTCTTTCCTTCTCAGTGCTGTGTAGTACTAATTCTATTGCTAATGGACATTAATGTTGTTTCCATTTGGGAATTATCATGAATAGTGTTGCATGAATGTTCTTGGTATATATGTGTGTACATTTAGTTTGGGGATATAGCTAAGAGTGAGTTTTGCTTGTTTATAGGATATCTATCTCAATTTTGTTTCTCTCTCTCTCTCTCTCTCTCTCTCTCTCTCTCTCTCTCTTTCTTTCTTTCAGTAGTTTTCCAATGTGTTTGTACCAATTTACATTCTGTTTAGCAATGTAAGATAATTCCAGTTGTGCCAACCCCTGGTGTTATCTGCTTTTTAAAATTTAAGCCATTCTGATAGGTATGGTGATAGTGTCTTTTGCTGCCCTTCTATTAGATGCAGCCAAACAGTCATATACATTAATTTACTCTGAATTAAAAGTGAGTCAAATTGAAGAGTGAGCCTGCCCTCAAGCAGCTGTAAATCCAGTGGGAGATTCACTGACATGTAAACAGATGACTACAACATATGATATGTGCTATTATAAGTATTAACATGTAGTAGCAGAGAGCTAATGTGCTAGGTTAGTCCAGAGGAAGGAGTAGTCTGCTATGTCTATAGTACGGGACACAGATTAGAGAGGACTAGAGGAAGCAAGGACACCAGTTAGGAGACTGTTAAAATGGTATAATTGGGAGGTGAATAAAGAACAAAGTCCTGGAATTGTTAAACAATTAGAATTGACATGACATGACTAAATGACTACTAAAACATGGAGAGAAAGAATGGAATTACCAGATGGTGACATTCAGGAAGTAGAATGAACAGGTAGACATTCGACGTAATGTGGAAAATCAGAGAGTTAACAATGGTGACTCCCAGGTTTTGGACCCAGGTGTTTGGGTGTCTGCTGTTGTTATCAATTGAGAGAGGGAAAACAGGTAAAGAAACAGGTTGAGAGTGGGAGGTGGGAAAGATGTCTTCAATTTGGACATGCTAAGTTTGAAAGGCCTATGGGATATTTAGGTGGAGCTATCATCAGAAGGCATTTGGAAATATGGGCCTGGAATGCATAAGAAAGTGATGGGAGAGAGCTGTGGATATTATTTGAAGGATATTTGGTGTTTGGGAAGTATCTGAATAATGAGAGTGCCTGAGATCAATAAGGAGATTGTGAGCAAGCTTAGGACAGATCCCTGCAGAACCCCACATTTAAAGGGCAAGTAGAAGAAGATGACCTCCCCCAAACTGAGACTTAAGCATAATTATAGATTGTAGGGTAGGGGAGAGAAGCAAGCAGAGAGAAAAAGGTTGAAGACATAGAAGGTAGACATTATGAGCCATGTAGCAAGGACCCAGAAGTAGGGAGAAATTGGTATTAAGACACTGCAGATGTGGAAGGACACCCCTAGCTAACACTGGAGGGAAATGACAAAAGGATAAGTTGGGAAACACATACATATAGATATATTTGAAGACATGAAGGAAGTCAAAAGTTCACATTTGCTGGCATGTATTCCTGTAAGGACATCTGCAAGGCATCCTACTAAGAGTGAGGGAGGCAGAGGCAGGGCTGGGGATTTGAAAAGTGGTAAGGCTTGGATCAGTCATTGTGGTAAATGGGAGCCGCAGATGATTAGGGACAAAAGTAAGATTGCAGAGCAGCACTGAAGTCTTTACTAAGTCAGCTACCAAGTAAGTCAAGATTCCCCAAGAGAGGGAGAGCCATAGTAAAAACAAACAAACAAGCAAATCCAGCAATTCCCCCAGGGCCAACCACTAGTAATTCACTTCATGTTTAACTTTCAGAGCCTTGCCATTTTGTTGAAGTGGTGTCAGGGAAAGTGCCTTTAGGTTGGAAGTACGGCAGACTGGGGGAATTCTCAGTGTATTTTTAATTGAATGATGAAAAGGGGAAACTAGGCCATGTCAAATGTGATGTCCTTCAGCTAGGTTTCTCATCTCTCCTCCTTGGGGTCACTTCTTCCTTCTTATATTTGTGACTGGATTCCCTTACCTTGCTTTAGGTCTTGGGATCCAGCTGTATCCCTTTTTGCCCAGGTTGTTATCTGCAGTGACATAGTAGAACTCCCAGTTCTCGTAGTTGACATCTGGGGAATTTTTAGCAGTCAAGTCAAAATGAATTCAGTTAGGCTTTGCCTCCACTTTCTATTTGCTTTTTGTGCTGGCTGGAATCTTCACTCAGCCATCAGCACATCCTGTTCTTGCATTTTATACTAGCCAGTGGTAGAATGAGGGCACCTTACATACCATAGATTACACTTGAGAAACACAGGCCTAGAAGCATCATCTTTCCAATTGGGAGGGGGGAAGGAGAGATTTTGATCCAATGGGACCTCCAATGAAGATCCTATTACAGTGTTAGCAAAATTTTGGATGTTAACCAAAAGCTGTCCATCAACTTGCAATCTAGCAATTATAGCTTCCGCATGGGAATTTTACTCTAGATGGGACTACATTTCATCCAGGGAGAGCTATCTGGATGGCTCTTATTCAGGATGCAGGTGTGCTGGGAGATTTAAGTAGTTAACATTTGTGAAACATACTGCACTCTATCAATGAAAGGTGTTTTGAGAATTGTCCACTATTGTTAACATCATCTTCTGTTTGAGACATTCCAGGAGTCAAAGTGCTTGTTTTCATACTAGTTTTAGGAAAGGAAGGTGTTGGACTGTACTGAGTTAATCCATTTCTGCAAAATGCCTAAGGAGCCAGCATGAATTAGAAAGTGAGTGACAAAAGGGACCATCTGAAGATTCAAAGACCGCTCAGCACCAATTATGCCAAGGAATGCTAAGCAAATTAGCACTTTGGCTAATTAAAAAATAAATACTTGAAGTAGTCAGTGAAAATGGCCCATCACCTTGATAAACAGTCAATCTGTTTGAGTAGCATTTCCAGTGTTAATTGAGGTCTGCGTGACTCAGTGCCCCATAGCCAAAACTCAATCCTGAAAAAAATAAAAAAATAAAGAGAAGGTACTCAGAGGCCAGGCCATGGATTTTCACATCTGCACACAGCCCTCAGGCCAGCCCTTTAGAACACCAGATGTTTACACTTCACTTCCTGACCTCCCTTCCAAATGGCAGCTCTTGGAGTCCCACTGAAGGGCTTTGCAGGCTGTTTGTTATTTGTGTGGAGTGCTGTGGATTTGATTTTTGCCTGAAATGACTTCCTGACAGTCTTATTTCCCAAAATGATGATGTTTCACTAAGACAAGGTTTGAAAACAAGGACCAAGATGTGGACATGGGCTCCAACGTTCTCTTCAGGACTAAGACCCCAAAGAGTGGCCTGGGCGGGTGGCCAGGGGAGAGGGTGGAGACTTATATGAATCAAAGAAAATCTTAAGTTTAAGGCAAGGTATTTTTTAGAGTCCCTAGGGAGATGTGAGCCTGGGAGAGTTCTGCCTTTCCCAGTGTGGAAAACATGCCAAGGGTAACTAGAGGAGTAAACCAAAATGTTGAGCCTGGCAGCATGAAAGATTGAGTAAAACCATAATTCAGTCATTTGCAAAGTGGCTGGAGACATCGCCCTCTTGTTGGCAGAGCAGCCCCATGTAGGCGATGACATGTCAGTAATGAAGTGCCTGTCACTCTCATTTGTGCCAGGCCTTTGGTTATAGATGCCACAAGGAAGAAGGGACTGCTTAACTTAAGGGTCCAAACAGACCAAATCATTTGATGGAAAGGCCTGATCCAGTGTTTTCACCTCTCTGAACAGCCAACTCTGACTGTTGTTGAGATGATGGCATTGCTGTGAACAGTGTAGTTGCTTATATATGAGCCACATCCCTTCCCTTAAGCCCTCCTTTCTCGGAAACCTCATTAGCGTGGCACTTTAGAGAATTAAGTCAAAATAGGCCAGAAACGGCTGACCACCTATTCTGGGTTCAATATGATGTCAGGCACCAGAGGAGAAGTAAGTAGTATGTTCCTTTGTGGCGATGGAGAAGAGACACACAACACAAGTAGAAAATGTTATGAGAGAACAGAGACTCAAACACTGGATTTTACAGTGGGAGAGGGCTCACATCTCTGTGGAGTTGTTGGGGAAGGTTTGGGAGACAGATGAAGAGGGTAGAAGGTGTTCCAGGTAGAGGACTACAGCCAGAGCAAAGATGCCAAAGCAGAATGAGCAAGGTTGGTGCAGTGTCCGTGAAGATGACATGATGGAGGGTATTCTTTGGAGAAAAGTTGGAGATAGAGGTGAGCTTAGGGAGTATGTTCAATGCCACCATGAAGACTTTGGAATATGATCCCCAAGCAATACAGAGGAGCATAGAACAGGGATGTCAAGAAAAAAAGCATTTGTGGCAGATGCCTGTGGCTATGTGTGCAGCAGTTGGAGTTGTTGGGCTGAGCCTGTTGCAGCACTACAGACATTTGGTGGTTAACACTTAGCCTACGCTAGGGACTGGGGAAATGGAGAGGAAGTACAGCCTATATAAGCAAGGGTTTGGAGCCAGACACATGTGGGTTCAAATACCCCCATTCACTATTTATGAGCTGAGTAACCTTGAGCAAGAAACCTCACCGCTTTGAGCCTGTTTCCTTCTCTGTAAACTGGGGCTAATTCTTTTGCTTGCCTCATGGAGAAGTGGTGTAGATGAAAGGAAGTGTGTCTATAGCACATAGGTGGCCCCACTAAGCAGTAGCTTCTCATGTTCATATCATTGGAAGAGACTTTTTGAGAAAGAACCAACAGGATTTGGTACGAAGTAGGACTAGAGTTGTAAGAGACTGATAATTTCCATGGTTCAAGATGGGAACAAGAGTGGCCCAAATGCCCAAGCCTGGGAAACGAGCTGGTCCTGGGTGGCGTGGAGACAAGCCAAGTTCTATTTTAGTCAGTATTTGTGAGGATAAGAGAAACTTCCTCCTAGTCATTTGTTTTACATATATATATATATATGAATATATATATATATATATATATATATATATATATATATATATATTCATCTTCGTCTGTGCTCAGGTTCTAAGACGGCCTTGTTTAGAGAAATGCTGCAGCAAAGCAGAGAAGGTATATTTTAAAGTGACAGGTCTAAAAATACTGCTCTCTCCTCGCCCTTTCACAGCTGCAGATTCCCAATCCTGATCCTCACTGGGAGAAATAATAAAATGCATATGTTTATAATAAAAATCATATTTCCCTCTTCCTGTGATGTCTCCCAGTTGTAGGTTCCCATCCGTTTGCTGTTTTACCTATCATTTAACAAATGTATTTTAAGAAAAGTAATCTTTTCCACTGACATGTCCTATAAACGTCACATCCTCAGCTTTGGTTCTCATTGAGGAACAGAGATGCATATTTTGAATATTTCCAAAAATGCTTTTCACTCCATTCCCAGGCAAGGATTTTTAAATCTTTGGTTAGACACAAAATATACAGAGAATGCACTACACAGTCATGTGTTTCCCTTGGGCTGTATTATCAGAGGGCAAGACGAGAGTTTGGGTTCTGGGAAATTAGCTATAATTGGCAGCTGAAATCTAGGCCTGGCTTCTTCTATGGGTCATCACTGAGGTGTGCTCAGTGCAAGGCATTCTGGAAAGTCAGAACCTGGATAGTACAAATGAGTGGAGTGAGATGGACTCTGGGTGGTTTTCCTAATGCAGTACCGTGGAATGCAAGGCCAGGGTTGGACAGTTGGGCAGCTCAACACTCGCTGTACAAAGGGTAGAGAAAGCACTCCCTCTCTTGGTCTGAGAAAGGAGGCCCAATCTGAGGGCATGTGGAGAGTAGATGGCTTTGTTTGGAGATATCTATCCATGTGTTGTTCTATGGGTTAAATAAAATGTGTATAATGCATTTAGTATGGCACCTGACAAATAGTAGGTACTCAAGTCAGCAGGTTGTGAGGTCTGTTGTTAAGACCCTTGCCAACTCTGCTGGAAGTCTTGGCAAGGCTTGGGTTGGGGAGTGATAATAAGGAGTAGGCATAGAAAAGGTGTAGTACGAGGCAGAACACAGACAAAAGAGAATTGAGGGAGCCAGGCCAGGGAGAACCAGCAGGATGGAGGAGAAAAGTGTAAGAAGAGCTACGATTAGGAGGCAGGCAAGTAACAAGTTCACTCCAGTGTACTTGGTCATTTCACTGGTTCCTTCATTCACTCAACACATATTTATTGAGCATTTACTATGTTCTTAGCACTGATCAGGTGCTAGGGGTACAGCAGTGAACAAAACAGAAAAGGAGCCTTCTCCAACAGAATTTACAGATGCATGGCAATAGCAACAAAGGAGACTTGGGGGTGAGCCAGTAGTTTTGGAGCCCAGAATTAGCTTACCCAAACCCCAGAACTCACTGAATGGGAACCCAGAAGTTGTTCATCTCAGTCCTTCACAGTTGTGGTTTGTGCTGAATAGTGGTGGCCTACCCTCACCCCATCCCAAACTTTTTGACAGGGCTAGCTTCACAGTAGACACCTGACACTGAGGAATATTTCAGGAGGAAAAGGTAGGTCATCCTGCCCCTATTTCCTGTTTGCAGTGGCCAGAAATGCCTTTCGCAGAGAAGGAAGCCTAACTTTTCCCATCTCAAGGCCCAGATACTCTAGAGGAATAAAAGCTAAACTAAATGATAAATGACAATCACTATGGAGAAAAATAAAGCAGTAACTAGGGAAAGGGAATCTTGGGGACAGAGTTGTAAATTTAAACAAGGGAGTTATTTAAAGAAGGTACCATTTGAGTGGAGAACTGAAGGAGGAGACAGGGTAAGACATGCAGACCTGGGGTGAGGGAGAAAATTTCAGAAAGAAGGAACAGCCTGAGCAAAAGCTCTAAAGAGTGTGCCTGGCATTTTCAAGGAACAATATAGTGGCTGGAGTAGACTGTATGAGGTAGGAAGCAGTACAAGATGGCACAGTGGGAGGCCAGATCACGTAGGGGCCTTGTGGACCATGGTTAGGACTTTGGCTTTGATTCTGAATAAAATGGGGAGCCATGGCAGGGTGCTGAGCAGAGGTGTGATATGATCTGACCTACAATTTAAATGGATCAGTCTGGCTGCTGTGTTTAGAATACCGTGTAGGAGAATAAAGGGAGAAGCATGGAGGGAATATTGCCATAATCCAAGCTAGAGATGATGGTGATTTAGGCCAGGGTGGTAGAGGTAGAAAAGATGAGAAGTGGTCAGATTCTGGATATAGTTTGAAGGTGGAACAAACAGTATTTGCTGATGGATTGGAAGCAGGATTTAAGAGAAAATGAGGAGCCAAGAATAATGCCCAGTTCTTTGAGCTATGTAATTGGTCCTAGTCTCCCTGTGCTACTTTGGCTGCTCAGAGTTGCCCATCTCTAGGCCCCTCTCACATGTACTTTTCCTTTATGAAGTCCTAGGAGAGAAGGAGCAGGTGGAACTCCAAAGCTGGGTGGAGGGTGGTTGCAGTTAACCTCGAGCTCCCTCAGGCTCACTGGCTATTGGCATGACCCTCAGAAACAACTTGTAGGAATAAAGTGCTGGGCATACTGCAATTAGTGTGTTCTTTGAACCTCTATGTACAATTAACATCTCCTTTGGAGATCACATTTCTCATGTTTACAGAAGGGATTTTTTCCCCTGTGATGTGTAGCAACATGTAGAAGTCAAGTAAAATAGTATATAAGTACTGGAGTCTTCCTTAGACATTTGACTGAGTCTTCTTTTCTGAGTCTCTATTTTCTATCATGGTGCTGTGAAGTCCCACTGAGCACTACCTGTTCTGAGTTATTCCTCATGCATATGGTCACTTGGTTTTTCCACATCAAGAAAACTCCAGATGGCTTGCCTCTATCATTTCTAAGCAGCCCAACTTGGTACCAAGGGGTTGGAGAACGAACTGCTGTTTCCTAGTTGTGTTGCAATATCACAAATGCTCTTGCTGTGTGGCTAGCTGTTAATCACAGAGCAAGTCAAGTGGGGGGTGCCCTGGTGCACATGGAGAGGCTCTAGTTATTAATCAGAATGAAACACTTTCTTTCCTTGACAACCAACACTCTCCCTTAACCCTGCTCTTATGGAGTACACATTGTGTACACAGATACACTTGTAGGAAACATGGAATTATTTATTTTCTCATCAAGTTTTTCTGACATAATTGCATAGAAACCTTATGGAGCTTTGGCGATCTTCTGAGTCACAGAAATTAACTTTCTTTTCATAGACGCTCTTTATAAAAATGAAAAATAGAGCCAAATGCCTATTCTTTGAACTTAAGTTGCCTTTCCGTGACTCACTGAAACCTGAACCTGGATGTCTGTTAGTCTTAGCCTTGCTTTAGCATTAAACTTCAATTATTCAGCCTCTGCACCCAAGAGAAGTCTTGAAGAAAATGCCCCAACTTGGACCTGACTAATTTCAGAACTCAATTTTTTTCCTCCCTTCTCCCCACTGCCATGGTGGCCCCCAAAGGGACTATGGGGAATCCATCAAACTCTATAACTAAGTGGCCATCAGGTTTTTATAAAAACCCTTAGAGACCCTAGGTATGGAGGAGCTTATGATGTCTCCTGACATTGTATGTAAATCAACTAAAAACAATATTAAACTGAGAATAAGTGTAAGGAAGCCCCACAAAGTTCTGTTTTGTCCACAGTGACTAACTTCAATTCTATTTTTGAAATACCAAATCTCAAAGGTTTTCAACTACTTTTTCTGAGGTGCCTAGCTTCACAGGAGTCCTAAGCATGAGTTGAATTTGTTTATTGGGTAAACAATCTCTGTTGCCAGTGAATATTTGGTGACCATGTTTAGCTTCAAAGGTAACTGGGGGTAAAATGTGTTCTTGGGATGTTCATCATCACTATAATTTTAGGCTCCCTGGAACAACCTTTAAGAGATCCATTTTCTATATAAAAGAACTGAGCGTATAGCTTGGTTTCACTGCCACTATGAGTAAGAAGGTATCTTCTAGCATAGCTAGGACCACAGGAAATGCTGATCATTGAGTGGGCTGGGAGAGATGAAACTTTCAGTCAAATTGGACCTGGGATTGTGAAGCATGTAAATGGGCTAGAGTAAAGACACCCAGTGCAATACGTATACATAAAGCAGTGGGGCAAATCCCAGAGAGCCCAGATCAGGGTCCACATCAACCTGGTGGTGAGGGTAAGCAGTGAGACTGAGTGCAGGTGGGCATACGGGAACTCTTCCCAAAACTGAAAAGGAGAAGGAAATGGGAAGTGGTTCCATGGGCACCACAAGGTAGGATAAGGGAGGAGTTCAGGAATCCAGGCAAGCATTTGGCTCAGCAAACCCAAGACTCAAATTAGAAGGCCTAGGGAATACAGACCAAATGTCAGTTTGGTCTAAGAGTTTGTTATATTCCCTGGTATTACAAGAACCAGTCCCAGGATGTGGATAGCTCCAAACAGGCAGGTTCACGGAGCTAAGTGATGGAGTCTGGCTGATAGGGAAACTGAGGGGCTGGGAGAGGAGGACACACTGACTCTGATTCACTTAGTCTCATGAGCCAAATACAAAGTACACATTTCATCTGAAATACAGATGGGAATGAATACAGTAACTCTTGTTTGTCCAAGCCACCTTAGACCATGGTATAGTCCAGGGCCTGAGTGGTAACCAGGTGCTAAACATGTTCACAAAACATCCACTGTCAATGGTGCTGTGGCTTATCCAGCACATAGACTCAATCCATGCTTAGAACATATAGTAAGTATATAACTCTGAGCCCCACCCAGGCTCA
The DNA here is from genome assembly GCF_036562045.2 of Rhinolophus sinicus. Taxonomy (NCBI): domain Eukaryota; kingdom Metazoa; phylum Chordata; class Mammalia; order Chiroptera; family Rhinolophidae; genus Rhinolophus; species Rhinolophus sinicus. The sequence goes on from NC_133768.1 coordinate 95,725,820, forward strand.
TATCAGGATCTCCAACCCCTCGGCTTCTCACTGTCCCACGGCGCCTGGGTGGTTTGGATTCCTCTTTGGTATCCGTGGAATTTAGTGTCCTCTGCAGTTCAGTTGTCTCACTGTATCTCCTGCCAATGCTTTCTTGTGTGGCTCCTGAGATCATGTAAGAGTGGGTTCCTCAGATGATTACGGATAGCTCGTGGCCATCTTTTACTGGTCTGGCCTTACAAGTCTTGTTTGGGCTTAATGGTAGCTTTAATTTTTAAGTTTTGTGGGCCCCTCTGTCAAGAGAGCTGAGCGCAAGGTCCCCAGAAACTGGACTGGGAGCACTTGAGGGATTCCCTGCTGTGTTTGTTGTACTTGAAGTTCTTCCTCCAGACAGATGGTCAGCGGGCGTCCCAGACAAGCCATGTCTTCTGTTCTCTCCTTCTGTAGATGGAATTCTTGTTTCCCTGATGTATACTACTCATAATTAGGGTCACCTTCCTCTCCTTTCTTTGTTCAGAAATTCTTAATCCATTTGACCCAGGGACTTGCCCATTAACTCCTCAAATCCTCTTCACCATTATTACACTCACTACATGTGGGTTAAAGATAATACATCTTTTTACTATTTTTACTGTGATAAAAAATAACATAAATATTGCCATTTTAGCCACTTTAAGTGTACAACTCAGTAGCATTAATTACATTCACAATGTACTATTACTACCACTCTCACTTCCAAAATATTTCATCACCCCAAACAGAAACTCTGTACCCATTAAGCAATAACACCCACTCTCTCCAGTCCCTGGTAACCTGTAATACTTTCTGTCCCTATGAGTTGGTTTATTCTAGATGCTTGATACAAGCAGAATCATACAAACCTTCTATGTCTGGCATATACAATTTAGTATAATGTTTTCAAAGTTCATCCAAAGTTGTAGCATGTATTAGGACTTCATTTCTTTTTAAGGCTAACAGCATTCCATTTTATTGCTTTTGTTTATTCATTCACATGTTAATGGACACTTGGGTTGTTTCCACCTTTAGGTTATTGTGAATAATGCTGCTATGGATAGGGGTGTGTAAATACCTGTTTGAGTCCCTGTTTTCAATTCTTTGGGGTATATACCTGGCAGGGGAATTACTGGATCATATGGTGATACTATATTTAACATTTGAGGAAGGACCAAACTGTTTTCTACCAAGTCTACACCATTTTATATTCCCACCAGCAATGTATGAGGATTCCAATTTCTCTACATCCTTTCAGACACTTATTATTTCCCATTTTTAAAATTATAACTATACTACTGAATATGATGTGGCGTCTTCTGTGGTTTTGAATTGCATTTCCCTGATGACTCATGATGTTGAGCATCTTTTCATGCACTCATAAGCCATTTGTATATCTTCTTTGGAGCAATGTCTATTCAAACCCTTTGCTCATTTCAATTGGGATGTTTGTCTGTTTGTTGTTAAGTTATAGGAGTTCCTTATATCCTTCTGGATGTTAAACTCTTATTGGGTAAATGGTTTACAAATATCTTCACCCATATGTGGATTATTTTTCATTCATTAGTGTCCTTTGATGCACAAATTTTAAATATTGATGTTCAATTTGTCTATTTTTTCTTTTGTTGCCTATGATTTTGGTGTCATTTTTAAAGAATCCATTGTCAAGTCTAAGGTTATGCATTGGATTTCTTCTAAGAGTTTTGTAGTTTTAGTTCTTAAATTTAGGTCTTTGATCTGTTTAATTTTTTTGTATATGATATAAGGTAAGGGTCCAACTTCAGTCTTTTGCATGTGGATATCCCATTTTCCCAGCATCATTTGTTGACTGGACTATTTGAAGACTCTTTCTTTATTGAATGGTCTTGGCATCCTCATCAAACTTCAATTGACTATAGATGTGAGGACTTATTTTTAGGTAAATATGATACGTCTGTAGAATGATTAGTAGAGACAAAGCTAAACTCAAGGTATGGTTTGTAGTTTTTTTTCATGAACAAATACTTCTTAAATTGCTTATTCTTTCCTTTATTCCTCTCTGAGGAGAAACCCTTAGCTCATACTCTTACCTACTTATTTTTGGATTAAAATTCTCTAATTTGCTCATAGTTTCCTCCTTCAGTAGCTTCATTTGGTTTGGAAGCCACCTAAACACTGCCTGTCTCTTTCTGCATTGTTGATTTTATTCTCTCTTTTGAGATCCTTTGGTATAGCTACTCCTGACTAATGCCACTTATTTTACCCTCCAATTCATCATCTCTCACCCACTACTTAGAATCATCAAATCTTTTCTTTTTAAATTTTTAAATTTATTATTTAAGTATGTTTTTCCAGGACCCGTCAGCTCCAAGTCACGTAGTTGTTTCAATCTAGTTGTGGAGGGCGCAGCTCACAGTGGCCCATGTGGGGATCGAAACGACAACCTTGTTGTTAAGAGCACTGCACTCTAACCAATTGAGCTAACCGGCCACCCAGAATCATCAAATCTTAATGTATCAGAGTTGGAAGGTACCTCAGTGGCATTTCATCCAGAGGTTTCCATATTGTTCCACAGTGACATAAAGATGCCTCAGGGACGTTCCGGAAAAATGGCAGCGTGAGGTGAGCCTCTGTAAAGCTCCCCTGGAATTTACAAAGAATCGAACAACAAAAACTCCACAAAGGACTCCCTGCACAGCAGACAGACAAGACGAAGAGGCCCACTACCGACTGAAATCACCTACAGGTGGGAGATTCGCGCGAGTGGAGGGAGGAGGAAAGGGAGAAGCGCGCGGAGACGGAGCGCTGGCGCAGGACGAGACCTAGCTCAGTGCGCCGAGCTCGCTGCTTCCCGGAACTACCGCAGCTGGGGAGAGGGAAGAACTCGGACTGCTAGGGGCTCCGCCAGGGCTCCACAGGGCTGAGGGGACAGCATATAACACGGCTGAACCCAACGCTCACGGCAGAGACCTCGGAGAAAAGACTGAGGGAAAAAGGCTGAAAACGGTGGTTTAAGCCCGCACTGCCGAGCAGAGAACGGAGCCTTAGGCACTGAGACTAGCCGCCCCCTCCCTCCCCTCCCAGAGCTCGCCCCGCCCCCACCTGCCCGGTGCTAGAAGCAAAACAGTAGCAGTGTCAGATCAAAACAACAGAAAATTTGCTGTTTTGAGAACTGTGGATCGCAGACACAAATTCACAGCCCAACTAGTTCCAGCAAAGGGGAGAGCTGTGGAAGCAGGACCGGCTGTGGTGGTGGTCGCCGCCATTGCTCTGGGCCACCTCTCACAACTCACCCGCCCCTGACCCCACCTATCTGGGCGGATCCCTGCAGGAGTAAACAGAACTGCTGAAATATACGGGCTCTGAATCAGGAGCTGGAAGAGCTTTGGAACATCAAAAGCTCTCCGCATACCCACCGGGACACTGCGCCTGTGACCTAGACGAACTATTAACAGAGGAGAAGCCCGTCTCCCAGGGAATCCCCCATTGTGTGAGAAGTTGGAATAGTGCAGAGAAAACATAGCACTACCGTGTGGGAGAAGAAAATAAGTTGCAGTTGGAGAAATAATAAAACATTCTACCAACAAGTACTGGCAAACAAAAGAAAGACCGCTTATCAACCTGTTGCAGAAGTCACTCCTGTAGATGTCTAGGAAGAGAAATAGTAAACCAGTAATCGCCATGAATAACCAAGGCAACAAGATAGCTCAGAAAGAAAGTGAAAAATCTCCAGAGAAGGCACTTAAAGATACAGAAATATGTGACTTAAATGACAGAGAATTCAAGATTGCAGTTCTGAAAAACTCAACGAGATACAAGAAAACACAGATAGGCAGTTAAATGAACTCAGAAACTCAATCAAAGAACAGCATGAGCATTTTACGAAAGAGATTGAAATCTTAAAAAGAACCAAATAGAATTTCTGGAGATTAAGAACTCAATAGAAGAAATTAAGAATGAAATAACCAGCTTAGGTAGTAGAGTTGACCAGATGGAGGAAAGAATCAGTGACATCGAAGATAGAAACCTGGAAATGACACAGATAGAAGAAGAAAGAGACTTGAGACTTAAAAGAAATGAAAGAACTTACAAGAACTTTCTGACTCCATCAGAAAGAGCAATATAAGAATAATGGGCATACCAGAAGGAGAAGAAAGAGAGAAGGAACAGAGAATATATTCAAACAAATTGTCGATGAGAACTTCCCAAATTTGTGGACAGAACTGGACCCTCGAATCCAAGAAGCAAATAGAACACCTAGTTACCTCAATCCCAACAGGCCTTCTCCAAGGCACATTGTATTGAAGCTGTCTAAAATCAACGACAAAGAAAGAATCCTCAAGGCAGCCAGGGAAAAGAAGACGGTAACTTACAAAGGAAAGCCCATTAGATTATCATCAGATTTTTCAGCAGAAACTCTACAAGCCAGGAGGGAGTGGAACCAAATATTCAAACTATTGAAAGAGAGAAACCATGAGCCAAGAATAATATATCCAGCAAAGATATCCTTTAGATATGAAGGAGGAATAAAGACCTTTCCAGACATACAGAAGCTGAGGGAATTTTCTAATACACGACCTGCACTACAAGAAATACTAAAGGAGGCTATTCGACCACCATCAACAGGGACAATTTGTGGCAACCAAAACTCAAAAAGAGGGAGAGTAAAGGCCTGAACCGGAATATGGGAATGGAGAAAGTAAGCGTGCTGAAGAAAATGGAATACTCTAAATATCAAACTTTCTTTTACATAAATTTAAGGGTAACCACTCAAAATAAATCCAGAATTGAAATATATACTGAAATAAAAGAAGAAACAGAGGGAAACATCATAGAATACCACCACACAGAAATAATAGACAACAACAAAAAAGCAAAGAAACAATGGAGACACAGCCTTACCAGAAAACTAAAGATAGAATGACAGGAAATCCTCACATATCAATAATCACCCTAAATGTAAATGGACTGAACTCACCAATAAAAAGGCACAGAGTAGCAGATTGGATCAAAAAACTAAACCCAACCATATGCTGTCTCCAAGAGACACATCTCAGCTACAAGGACAAGCATAGACTCAAAGTGAAAGGGTGGAAATTGACACTCCAAGCAAATGGTACCCAGAGAAAATCAGGTGTAGCCATAATGATATCAGATGAAACAGACTTCAAGGTGAAAAAGATAACAAGAGACAAAGATGGACATTTCATAATGGTGAAGGGGACTGTACAACAAGAAGACATAACAGTCATCAATATTTATGCCCCCAATCAGGGAGCACCGAAATACACCAAGCAACTACTAACAGAACTAAAGGGAGAATTGACCAAAACACAATTATACTAGGGGACTTAAATACATCATTGACAGCTATGGATAGATCATCCAAACAGAAAATAAATAACGAAATAGTAGCCCTAAATGACACATTAGATGAAATGGACATAATTGACATTTATAGAGCACTTCATCCTAAAACATTAGACTATACATTCTTTTCTAGTGTACATGGAACATTCTCAAGGATAGACCATATATTGGGACATAAAATCAGTCTCAACAAATTTAAGAAGATTGAAATCATACCATGCATATTCTCTGATCACAAGGCTTTGAAATTGGATATCAACTGTAAAAAGAAAGCGGGAAAAAACACAAATACATGGAGATTAAACAACATACTTTTAAAGAAGGACTGGGTCAAAGAAGAAATTAGAGGCGAGATCAAAAGATACATAGAAACAAATGACAATGAAAATACATCCTACCAAAATTTTTGGGATGCAGCGAAAGCAGTTTTAAGAGGGAAATTTATCTCATTACAGGCCTATCTCAAGAAATAAGAAAACTCCCAAATAAATAACCTCATGTTACACCTTAAAGAACTAGAAAAAGAAGAACAAGTAAAACCCAAGGTCAGCAGAAGAAAGGAAATAACAAAAATTAGAGCAGAACTAAATGAAATAGAGAACAAAAAGACAATAGAAAAATTAATGTGACAAAGAGCTGGTTCTTTGAAAAGATTAACAAAATTGACAAACCCTTGGCTAGACTTACTAAGATAAAAGAGAGAAGACACTGATTAACAAAATCAGAAACGTAAAAGGGAAGTTATCACGGACACCACAGAAATACAAAGGATCATCCAAGAATACTATGAAGGACTATATGCCACCAAATTCAACAACCTAGAAGAAATGGACAAGTTCTTAGAAACATATAGCCTTCCAAGGCTGAACCATGAAGAACTGGAAAATCTAAACAGACCGATCACCAGTAACTAAATTGAATCAGTCATCCAAAACCTTCCCAAAAGCAAAAGTCCGGGACCAGATGGCTTCACTAGTGAATTCTACCAAACCTTCAAAGAGGATCTAATACCAATTCTGCACAAACTCTTCCAAAAATTGAAGAAGAGACAGTACTCCCTAACTCATTTTATGAGGCCAACATTACCCTGATACCAAAACCTGGTAAGGACAGCACAAAAAAGAAAACTACAGACCAATATCTCTAATGAATACCGATGCAAAAATCCTAAATAAAATTCTAGCAAATCGAATACAACAATGCATTAAAAAGATTATTCATCACGACCAAGTGGGGTTCATCCTCGGGCACAAGGATGGTTCAACATAACAAATCCATCAATGTGATACATCACATAAACAAAATAAAGGACAAAAATCATATGATTATATCAATTGATGCAGAAAAAGCATTTGACAAGATACAACATCCATTTATGATTAAAACACTTAATAAAATGGGTATAGAAGGAAAATACCTTAACATAATAAAGGCCATATATGACAAGCCCTCTGCTAATCTCATAATTAATGGAGAAAACTGAAGCCCTTTGCTCTACGTTCAGGAACACGACAGGGATGTCCCCTATCACCTCTGCTTTTCAACATAGTGTTAAAGTCCTTGCCAGAGCAATCAGGCAAGAGAAAGAAATAAAAGGCATCCAAATTGGGAATGAAGAAGTTAAATTATCACTCTTTGCAGATGACATGATGCTATATATAGAAAACCCTAAAGACTCCACCAAAAAGCTATTAGAAACAATCAACGAATACAGTAAAGTTGCTGGCTACAAAATCAACGCACAAAAGTCCATTGCCTTCCTATATACTAACAATGAAATCTCAGAAAAAGAAATACAAAAAACAATTCCTTTTGCAATTGCAGCAAAAAGAATAAAATACCTAGGAATAAACTTAACCAAGGATGTGAAAGACCTATATGCTGAAAACTATAAGACATTTTTGAAAGAAATTGAAGAAGACACAAAGAAATGGAAAGACATTCCGTGCTCATGGATTGGAAGAATCAACATAGTTAAAATGGCCATATTACCCAAAGCAATATACAGATTCAATGCAATCCCCATCAAAATCCCAATGGCATATTTTAAAGAAATAGAACAAAAATCATCAGATTTGTTTGGAACCACAAAAGAGCCCAAATAGCCAAAGCAATCTTAAGAAAAAGAACAATAATGGAGGTATCACACTTCCTGACTTTGGCTTGTACTACAGGGCTACAATAATCAAAACAGCATGGTATTGGCAGAAAAACAGACACATAGACCAATGGAATAGAATTGAGAACCCAGAAATAAAACCACATAAATATGGACAGATAATTTTTGACAAAGAAGCTAAAACATACAATGGAGCAAAGACAGCCTCTTCAATAAATGGTGCTGGGAGAATTGGATAGCCACGTGCAAAAGAATGAAACTGGACTGCTATTTGTCACCATGTACCAAAGTTAATTCAAAATGGATCAAAGACTTAAGCATAAGACCTGACACAATAAACTGCATAGAAGAAAACATAGGTACTAAACTTATGGACCTTGGGTTCAAAGAGCATTTTATGAACTTGACTCCAAAGGCAATGGAAGTAAAAGCTAAAATAAACGAATGGGACTATATGAAACTTAAAAGCTTCTGCACAGCAAAAGAAACCATTGACAAAATAAAGAGGCCACCAACTGAATGGGAGAAGATTTTTGCAAACAGTGCCTCCGATAAGGGGCTAGTATCCAGAATATACAAGGAACTCATGCAACTCAACAACAAAAAACAAACTACCCAATTGAAAAATGGGCAGAGGACTTGAAGAGACATTTCTCCAAAGAGGACATACAAATGGCAAATAGACATATGAAAAAATGCTCAACATCACTAATCATCAGAGAAATGCAAATCAAAACCACAATGAGATATCACCTCACCCCAGTCAGAATGGCTATCATCAACAAGACAAATAGTAACAAATGTTGGAGAGGCTGTGGAGAAAAGGAACCCTCATACACTGTTGGTGGGAATGCAGACTGGTGCAGCCGTTATGGAAGGCAGTGTGGAGGTTCCTCAAAAATTACGAATAGAATTGCCATATGACCCAGCAATCCCTCTCCTGGGTATCTACCCAAAAATCTGAAAACATTTAGAGATAAAGACACGTGTGCTCCAATGTTCATTGCAGCTTTGTTTACGGTGGCCAAGACATGGAAACAACCAAAATGTCCTTCGATAGATGAATGGATAAAGAAGTTGTGGTATATATACACAATGGAATACTATTGGCAGTAAGAAAAGATGATATAGGAACATTTGTGACAACATGGATGGATCTTGAGAGAGTAATGCTGAGCGAAACAAGTCAGACAGAAAAAGCAGAGAACCATGTGATTTCACTGATATGTGGTATATAAACCAAAAACAACAAAAGAACAAGACAAACAAATGAGAAACAGAAACTCATAGACACAGACAATAGTTTAGTGGTTGCCAGAGGTTAAGGGGGGCGGGGGGTGGGGGGTGGGAGATGAGGGTAAGGGGGATCGAATATATGGTGATGGAATGAGAACTGACTCTGGGTGATGAACACACAATGGGATTTATAGATGATGTAATACAGAATTGTACACCTGAAATCTATGTAATTTTACTAACAATTGTCACCCCAAAAAATTTAATAAAATTAAATTAAAAAAAAAAGAAAGTAAAAAAAGTAAAGATGCCTCAGGGACTACAATGGGTGGGGTTTCACAGAAAGCTATTTGGGCACCACCCCGGTTCAATCAAAGTTACCCAACTTTTATCTGTTTTGTAGATTGGGGCTTAGTGTATGGTCTTGGAGAAAGGGTTCATTGCTGTATCATTTAGGTATAGGAAATAGAGATTAACCTGGATAACAAGCAAAAGGAATGGGGGGATGGGGGATAGAGGTTTGTTTTTTTTTCTTGGAAATGGGAGAAGTTGCAGTAAAAGCTAACTGCCAGTTGTCAGAAAGAATAGGAACAGGGCAGCTCTGGTGATCTTAGATGTGGGAACTCAGGGACAGTTTCATCAGGTTATTTCTGCTGGGATGAATCAGCTCCCACTGGTCTTCTCCCCTTTGTCACTTTATTTTGCTTCACATCTATAGTCTTTGGAGAGAGACTGGCTTAACTTGGTTCAGAGGAAGGCAAGAAATCTTCATTGACATTCTTACCAAGACAACATGAAATGAGGAAGAGATAGCTCCTCAAAAGAAAATCCACGTTTTCTTACCAGAGAAAGGGGTTCCTAGGAAGGTAAAACAGCAGTTGTATACTATAAACAGTAAAAAATACAAAAAACAAAAAAACGCACAACAGTTTGAAAATCTATGATCTGGATTAGGACTCAGCAAACTACGGCCTCTGTGTCAAATCCTGCCAAGTGACCTGTTTTTGTAAGGCCTGTGAGCTAAGAATGGTTTATACATTTTTTTTAAAAACAACATGGATGGATCTTGAGATTATAATGCTAAGCAAAATAAGTCAGACAGAAAAAGTAGAGAACCATATGATTTCACTGATATGTGGTATATAAACCAAAAACAACAAAAGAAGAAGACAAACAAATGAGAAACAGAAACTCATAGACACAGACAATAGTTTAGTGGTTGCCAGTGGGTAAGGGGGTGGGGGTGGGGGGTGGGAGATGAGGGTAAGGGGGATCGAATATATGGTGATGGAAGGAGAACTGACTCTGGGTGGTGAACACACAATGGGATTTATAGATGATGTATTACAGAATTGTACACCTGAAATCTATGTAACTTTACTAATAAATTGTATGATATGCAAATTATATCTCAATAAAGCTATTGAAAATGAAAAAAAGAAGAACGTGCAAGAGACTATCTGTGGTCCGCGTTGCCTCAATTATTTACTATGTGGTCCCTCTCAGAAAAAGTTTGCTGACTCCTGCTCTAGTTCAGCTCTCTCAGTTTACACCCAAGGAGGCTATCTGTAACCCAGAGAGGGCAGAGTGGGGTGACCTGCCCATGCTCACTCATTCTCTAACCTATCCCCTGTCAACTCACAGCAGAACCCCAAAATGAGCAATCTGTTCTCTAGAGTATTTCGAGATGAAACCCAAAGCCCTGCTGCTAAAGGTTGCCCAATCTGAAGTAACAAACTCTTGGTTAGACTTGAGAAATTGAGAAACCTTTCCTTCCCAGTAGATGTTTCCAGTGGTACCTGCTAGCTCCGTGCTACTTGGGATTTAAAAACATAATTTATTTTCTTCGCCAAAGCCCCTACTTCTAACACCTTGCAACATTTACAAATTGCTTCAGTAGAAGAAATCCTTAGAAAGTGTGCTAAGTAAGACTTTGTATCCCTTATCATAAAACATTTAAAGTAAATTTTAAGAATGGATTTAGAACAGGATTGAAGGGTGTTTCATCTTGCTCCTTCAGGATTAAATGTGCACATGAGCCTTTTGCTGTGAAAATCGCCCCACGGTAATGCTAAGCTCTGCTCTAGGGAATGTTGGTGAGCAGGCCTTGTGCCTGCCCCTCCATTTCTAGGCTGGTGTTAGGTGTTAGGTGCTTTGGTGGTTGCTTGCCCCCAAATTAAGCTGTGATCTCTTTCTGGAGGCAGGAGTATAATTCTTCAGGATAGACAGCATGGAATAACATGTTGGTAATGTTATTGTCCTAACCAGGAGCACATCTTTCACAGCACCCTTTCATCCATGGAGAGGAGTAGGGGCCCCGGAAGCAGAGCCTTGCGTGGAGGTGCCAGTGTCTGCAGTCTCTCCGGTTTTGCTTCTGGAACAACTTGTGGCCTCTACTTCGGTTTGCAGTGGGTGTCCAGATCTGTTCTCATTCTTGGGCCTACTTCTTTGTTCCCCTCCTTGTACCAGCCCCAGTCCATTTCATGTGCTCTCCTCGGCCTTGGCTCCCAGGACTGGATTCTGAGTTAGCGCCCGGGTCCCTGATTACTGGAGGAGGACTTCTATAGCCGTCATTATCTTTTTCTCCCTCTGGCCTCTCATCCCTGGGCTCCAGTTGAGTCCTAGTACCCATAATGAAGTGAAGGAGTGGTCCAAGGTCTCCAAAATAAGAAATTTGCTCTTGATACTTTTTTCTAGCTTTGGGGAAAATTCACTCTAATGGGATGCTGACTGTACTGGTCCCTCACCCTCTTTTCCTTGTGAAGTCTCTGCTGGAAAATCAGTCAATCCCTAGTTGGAGTATTTGGGGGTAGCTTTGCTTTTTTTGTTTTATTTTGTTTTTGAGGCAAAGGAGATCACAGACTCAAATCCATTCCTACACAACAATGGAGGCTGAGAGAGAATGTAGGTCCAGGTAGGGCTAAGAATAATTGTGCTCCTGGCATATGCGTGGCCCTCATGTAACCTTGAAGATTAGGGCAAATTGTGTCTGGAGCATCCCAAACTACAGTATAAAACCCCAGACACCAGACTTGGACTATTCATTTCACAACTTTCAGTCGCATTTTCTGAGGCTGGGAAACACAGAAACAGTTGAGCTATTTGTTTGGAGATTCTTCAGTGAAGTTGATGAGCCACTCTCTTTCCAGGAGTGCTTGAAAATGCCAAGAAACTTCATGGATCATTTCGCTGCTCTCGATTCTCTCTTGGGTCATTGTTGGCCTTCGTCCCAGGCCTCCTCTGGTAGCCAACTCCCTCATTCCAGCAATCATTTCTTTGCAGGAGTTTGCTTCTAACCTTTCAGCGTGTGTCCCAAATATTTAGTGATGGACTCAATCCAGTAGAATGATTTTCCCCCCTTTAACTCATTTAAATTACTTAGGAAAAATGAAAGCTGTAAGCTGAATAAACATTGCAGTTATCTCATCCCAGTCACTCCTGGTTGGAGCCTCCCCAATCTAGCAGTTCCTGGGGCCCCTTTCGTTCTGCCTCTCACCTTCCTTGCTGATCCAAGGGCACTTGGGCTTTAACAATCCAGTCCCATGCGCTGGGCTTCTTTGTAACATACCAGCCACCATTGCTCCTTGAGCAATCAAGCCTTCTGTATGCTCCTCTTTGTTTCCTTCAGGTTTATGATGGGGCATGACACCAGCCATTGATTACCTGACCATGTAGCCTGGCTTAGCTGTACGAAGATGGAAAGAGTTGGCTTCGCTCTGGAGGGGAACAGGGCCGAGGGTTGGCACAGGGTAAAGCTGCATCAGACTCCTGGGCTCTGTTTACTACTTGCTATTTTGAGACTTCCTTCCCATGGAACTGTCGCATGGCTCCAATGCTAGAAAGAAGTGTGAGATGCGATCCATGTGAAGGAAGAATTTTGACTGTGTTGAAACATTATATTTACCTTCCAAGACTCTCTTGGTGCTGTCTGCTCATGCAAACTGAGAGGAAATGGAGGTCTGTGGAGATTAGATTACCTAACTCCTTGGAGGCCAAAACAAGAAAGGAAGAAAGAGAGAAAGAGAGAAAGAAAGAAGGAAAGACGGAAAGAAAAAAGAATAAAAAGGAAACTGCTTGGTCCTATTTTTCTTCACAGTCCAAGGGAATATGTGTATCTTGCCTAAATTAGGTATCTAACTGCTTGCATTATCCTTAGCACTTGATCTGTGTGTGTGGAAACAGTCCCAGTGAAGTCCTTTCTACTTAGTGGTTATTACAGTTGAGGCTCTGGGAAAGCTATAAGAACAGGCTCTTTTTGACTCTAGCATCATATTATGGTTTCTAAAAGATAGACATTTTATTCACATAGCTCTGACTGCTTGTAAAAGGGGAAACACACGTCCAAGATTTTCAGACAAAAGAATCCCCTTCAGCATGGAAGGAAGGACAGGGAGCCATGGGCAATAGGCAAATTAACCAGAGTGCCCTTGCCTACTTCCAGGAAAAATAGAAAGCATATTAAGAACAGGAAGAAGCCACTTACCTAACTTTTCCATCTTTGGAGGATTTACTTTAATCATATCTTTCAGCTCTTTCGCCATCCCCAACACTTCCTGACTTCTCCTTGAACAGATCTAGGTGTCTCTCTGGAGCCTGAGCTGTTCTCTCGCGGGCTCTGTTGCCCTGCCTCTCATAAGCTGTTCCATATGCTTGGGCCCTTTGTTCTCACAGTGCTAGGTTTTACAGTTTCTAGGAGTTTCTTGTTTTTCCAATGGGATCTTTGGGGACTTGCACCTCCTGCTAATATACAAATTATTTTCTCAGTTGTGTCACATCCGTTCCTAATTTTGAAAACATTTTATAAGGAGCTTTCCCATGTAAGGACCAGCCAGAGGAATACAGGAAGAAACCTACGCAAAATCTCAATTCCCCAGGTGAACCTCTTAGACACCATCTTGGGAGGAAGGAAAAATGTCCCAAGACTTTTGTCCTGGTAAGTCAAAGGAAGGCAGAAAAGCTCCGCCGTAGCTATGAATGTTTAGGATACACCTGTAGTTTGTTCACCCAGTAGGTAGGCCAGGCCTGTTTTTTAGAACTAAAGATAGTCAGGTGGAAAGCTAATGGTTCAGAGAAATGAACTGTGGAAGCTTCAAGGGGTTGAAGTTAGAACAGAGTTTAGGTGGCTGCCCTTACCTCCCCGATCCAAACAGGGAGCTGCAGGGTTAGGTCTCTCCATCACCCTTTGTTTGATGTTAGTGCCTGCCCTGAGAGACCCTGGCTGTGTCCAGGAAGTGTGGCTGTGCCCACAGAGAGTGGCAGTGCCCTGAAAGCCCTGGCTGAGTCCAGGAAGTCTGGCTGTGCCCACAGAGAGTGGCAGTGCCCTGAGAGCCCTGGCTGTGTCCAGGAAGTGTGGCTGTGCCCACAGAGAGTGGCAGTGCCCTGAGAAATCCTAGCTGTGCCCGGGGAAACTAGTGGTACCCTAAGAAGTCCAGGAAGTCTGGCCGTGCCCAGAAGCACTGGTGGTGCCCTGAGAAACCCTGGCTGTGCCCAGAGAGCCTGGCTGTGTCCAGGATATTGCATTCACCTCCAGGCTCCTCGCACAGGGCCCCTCGCGGAAGACGCTTGTCGCGTAGATTGTGAGGCGAGAGCCTGTAGGGGTGGAGTGTGGGGGCAGAGCCCCAGAAAGTAGTTTCCAGGCTCTCGGCCTCACATAGACAGGTGCTGGCTCAGGTAGTAAATGGCCATCAACTGTGATTGGATGGCCATCAGCTGTGGCTAGTTGGCCGTCAGCTGTAACCAGTGAGCCATTGGCCACTAATATAACTGCTGTGGCTACGCTAGCAGAGGAGAAAAAGAGAGAAGAACTGGGGCTAGCAAGAAGATGGCGGCTGGGCTGGCAAGTGTGGATGGTGGTTTGCGGACAGTGTGGATCCAGCCTCCAGTGAGAGCATAGTGCCGCCAGAGAGAATATAGTGGTATGACTCCCCTACCTATGGCTCCGTGGGTGTTCCTTTTTGGCCTCACCATATCCTGCGTTCTTGTATGAGGAGCGGGAGCAGAGACCTCCCCACCCGGACGCCCCGCACGACAGTGCCTTAAATAACTTCAGTCTTGCTTTATTTTTTTAGTCTTGCTTTTTGAAGCAACCGGTGCTAAAAATATAGACAGCCTAATAGTTGGATTCACATCTATGCCAGACTAATGTACCCAGGAAATAGCATGGTAGAAAGCTGTGGTTTTACTGCTATATACTGTGTTTCCCTGAAAATAAGACCTAACCGGAAAACAAGCCCTAGCATGATTTTTCGGGATGACATCCTCTGAGCATAAGCCCTAATGCATCTTGGAGCAAGACTTAATATAAGACCTGGTCTTATTTTCGGGGAAACACGGTATTAGAATCACCTGGGGAGCTTTTAAACTTGCCCATGACCAGACCCCACCTCCAGGAACTCTTGCTGTAATTGGCCTAGGGTGGGGCCTGGGTGTTGGGCTGCTTTCGAGCTCCCTAGGTGATACTAATGTGCAGTCAAGATTAAGAACCACTGGTGTAAATGAAAGAACATGGCCTTTGGAGTTAGTCAGAACTAGGTTCAAATCTTAGTTCTTCTCCTTAATAACAATGGAATCTCCTGATGTTCAATTTCCTTGTCTATAAACCAGGGATAACAATCCTACCTCTCTCAGAGGGAATGAGCTAGGGTATATAAACCACTTAACAATGCCTGGCATGCAATAGTCTCTTAATAAACGCCACTCTTCCCAATGCACACATGCTATCTTTTAAATCATTAAGCTTCAGCAGTAGTATATAGACATTATTTAATTTTTGTATAGATCAAAATACATTAGGTAGAAAAAAAGCTAATGTTGCGGAAGAACATTTAGCTGAGGGTTCAACATTTAGACCTAGGCTTTCTGGCCTGGAAGAATTTGATGGCATCATCCTTCAGCGATTAGAACTTGGAAACCAGGACACAAAGTGCTGTGTATAGTTTACAAATATGCGGTTGTACAAAGACCACAGGAGGGAGACATGGTTTGACAATAGCTCATATGAAAAAGACCTTGGGGGTTTGAGTGAACCACAAGTTAAATAAGTGTGGACAGTGCCATGTGATTGCCAAAACAGCCAACAGAATCTAATAACACCCAGAGAAAGGAGCAAAGTAGCCCATTATGTGCCTGCACTGGCCCAGGCAGTCCACTTCAGAGGATGTCTCCCACCTCTGGGCATCACTGCCAGAGGGCCTTAGATGAATCCAGAGGTGATAAAGATGGTGAGTAGAAAGGATTTCACATGGAGAACAGTTGAAGGAATCAGGGAATTTGAGAGGCTGCATTGACTGTCATCAAATCCTTACCAAGTAGAAGGATGTCACTTCTTCTGTGTTGTACCAGAGGGCAGGACTAAAACCAGTAAATGGAAATAATTCAGCTCATCATTGGGTGCTGGGTCCAAAGAGATCACTTTGGCTAATCTAGGAGACAATGATTTTAAAAGGATCTTACATTTTTAAAATTTCTCTCTCATATAAACAACTCATTATCTTGTGGAAGCTCTGTTACTGACAAGCTGTATGATCCTGGACAAGTCTTTTTGTCTCTCTAGGCTTTAGCAAAATGATGTTGGCTAACTGATATTAAAGAACTCTTACAGCAAATGTTTATTTAGCATCTATTATATGCTAGTCACTATACTCAGATATTTCTGCCACCTACGCTATTTCAGTACTTATTAACAGCACTTACTCTTTGTCACATTCACCACAACCTCCCCAGATCATCCCAGTCTAAACCCAGGTGTTGGGATTGAACTGAAGTAAGACACACTGGGTTTTTAGACCAGAACACTAAGAGACTAAGGAAAATTGCCTATATGGGAATTGATGAGGGTGATTTGGAATTAAATCCAGATTTACCCCTGAAGAAGATAAATGCTCCTTAGAAGAGGGCTTCTTAAGAATGGATCAAGGACTTCCGGAAAAATGGCGGAGTGAGGTGAGCCTCTGTAAAGCTCCCCTGGAATTTACAAAGAATCGAACAACAAAAACTCCACAAAGGACTCCCTGCACAGCAGACAAGCAACACGAAGAGGCCCACTACCGACTGAAATCACCTACAGGTGGGAGATTCGCGCGAGTGGAGGGAGGAGGAAAGGGAGAAGTGCGCGCAGGCGCAGGACGCAGACCTAGCTCAGTGCGCCGAGCTCGCTGCTTCCCGGAACTACCGCAGCTGCGGGAGAGGGAAGAACTCGGACTGCTAGGGCTCCGCTTGTGGCCCACAGGGCTGAGGGGGCAGCATATAACACGGCTGAACCCAACGCTCACGGCAGAGACCTCGGAGAAAAGACTGAGGGAAAAAGGCTGAAAACGGTGGTTTAAGCCCTCACTGCCGAGCAGAGAACGGAGCCTTAGGCACTGAGACTAGCGCCCCCTCCCTCCCTTCCCAGAGCTCGCCCCGCCCCCACCTGCCCGGTGCTAGAAGCGAAACAGTAGCAGTGTCAGATCAAAACAACAGAAAATTTGCTATTTTGAGAACTGTGACCGCAGACAGAAATTCACAGCCCAACTAGTTCCAGCAAAGGGGAGAGAGCTGTGGAAGCAGGACCGGCTGTGCTGGTGGTCGCCGCCATTGCTCTGGGCCACCTCTCACAACTCACCCTGCCCCTGACCCCACCTATCTGGGCGGATCCCTGCAGGAGTAAACAGAACTGCTGAAATATACGGGCTCTGAATCAGGAGCTGGAAGAGCTTTGGAACATCAAAAGCTCTCCGCATACCCAGGACACTGCGCCCTGTGACCTAGACGAACTATTAACAGAGGAGAAGCCCGTCTCCCAGGGAATCCCCCCATTGTGTGAGAAGTTGGAATAGTGCAGAGAAAACATAGCACTACTGTGTGGGAGAAGAAAAATAAGTTGCAGTTGGAGAAATAATAAAACATTCTACCAACAAGTACTGGCAAACAAAAGAAAGACCGCTTTCTATCAACCTGTTGCAGAAGTCACTCCTGTAGATGTCTAGGAAGAGAAATAGTAAACCAGTAATCGCCATGAATAACCAAGGCAACAAGATAGCTCAGAAAGAAAGTGAAAAATCTCCAGAGAAGGCACTTAAAGATACAGAAATATGTGACTTAAATGACAGAGAATTCAAGATTGCAGTTCTGAAAAAACTCAACGAGATACAAGAAAACACAGATAGGCAGTTAAATGAACTCAGAAACTCAATCAAAGAACAGCATGAGCATTTCTGAAAGAGATTGAAATCTTAAACAAGAACCAAATAGAATTTCTGGAGATTAAGAACTCAATAGAAGAAATTAAGAATGAAATAACCAGCTTAGGTAGTAGAGTTGACCAGATGGAGCAAAGAATCAGTGACATCGAAGATAGAAACCTGGAAATGACACAAATTGAAGAAGAAAGAGACTTGAGACTTAAAAGAAATGAAAGAACTCTACAAGAACTTTCTGACTCCATCAGAAAGAGCAATATAAGAATAATGGGCATACCAGAAGGAGAAGAAAGAGAAGGGAACAGAGAATATATTCAAACAAATTGTCGATGAGAACTTCCCAAATTTGTGGACAGAACTGGACCCTCGAATCCAAGAAGCAAATAGAACACCTAGTTACCTCAATCCCAACAGGACTTCTCCAAGGCACATTGTATTGAAGCTGTCTAAAATCAATGACAAAGAAAGAATCCTCAAGGCAGCCAGGGAAAAGAAGACAGTAACTTACAAAGGAAAGCCCATTAGATTATCATCAGATTTTTCAGCAGAAACTCTACAAGCCAGGAGGAGTGGAACCAAATATTCAAACTATTGAAAGAGAGAAACCATGAGCCAAGAATAATATATCCAGCAAAGATATCCTTTAGATATGAAGGAGGAATAAAGACCTTTCCAGACATACAGAAGCTGAGGAATTTTCTAATACACGACCTGCACTACAAGAAATACTAAAGGAGGCTATTCGACCACCATCAACAGGGACAATTTGTGGCAAACAAAACTCAAAAAGGGGAGAGTAAAGGCCTGAACGGAATATGGGAATGGAGAAAGTAAGCGTGCTGAAGAAAATGGAATACTCTAAATATCAAACTTTCTTTTACATAAACTTAAGGGTAACCACTCAAAATAAATCCAGAATTGAAATATATACTGAAATAAAAAAAAGAAACAGAGGGAAACATCATAGAATACCACCACACAGAAATAATAGACAACAACAAAAAGGCAAAGAAACAATGGAGACACAACCTTACCAGAAAACTAAGGATAGAATGACAGGAAATCCTCACATATCAATAATCACCCTAAATGTAAATGGACTGAACTCACCAATAAAAAGGCACAGAGTAGCAGATTGGATCAAAAAACTAAACCCAACCATATGCTGTCTCCAAGAGACACATCTCAGCTACAAGGACAAGCATAGACTCAAAGTGAAAGGGTGGAAATTGACACTCCAAGCAAATGGTACCCAGAGAAAATCAGGTGTAGCCATAATGATATCAGATGAAACAGACTTCAAGGTGAAAAAGATAACAAGAGACAAAGATGGACATTTCATAATGGTGAAGGGACTGTACAACAAGAAGACATAACAGTCATCAATATTTATGCCCCCAATCAGGGAGCACCGAAATACACCAAGCAACTACTAACAGAACTAAAGGGAGAAATTGACCAAAACACAATTATACTAGGGGACTTAAATACATCATTGACAGCTATGGATAGATCATCCAAACAGAAAATAAATAACGAAATAGTAGCCCTAAATGACACATTAGATGAAATGGACATAATTGACATTTATAGAGCACTTCATCCTAAAACATCAGACTATACATTCTTTTCTAGTGTACATGGAACATTCTCAAGGATAGACCATATATTGGGACATAAAATCAGTCTCAACAAATTTAAGAAGATTGAAATCATACCATGCATATTCTCTGATCACAAGGCTTTGAAATTGGATATCAACTGTAAAAAGAAAGCGGAAAAACACAAATACATGGAGATTAAACAACATACTTTTAAAGAAGGACTGGGTCAAAGAAGAAATTAGAGGAGAGATCAAAAGATACATAGAAACAAATGACAATGAAAATACATCCTACCAAAATTTTTGGGATGCAGCGAAAGCAGTTTTAAGAGGAAATTTATCTCATTACAGGCCTATCTCAAGAAACAAGAAAACTCCCAAATAAATAACCTCATGTTACACCTTAAAGAACTAGAAAAAGAAGAACAAGTAAAACCCAAGGTCAGCAGAAGAAAGGAAATAACAAAAATTAGAGCAGAACTAAATGAAATAGAGAACAAAAAGACAATAGAAAAAATTAATATGACAAAGAGCTGGTTCTTTGAAAAGATTAACAAAATTGACAAACCCTTGGCTAGACTTACTAAGATAAAAAGAGAAGACACTGATTAACAAAATCAGAAAGCGTAAAAGGGAAGTTATCACGGACACCACAGAAATACAAAGGATCATCCAAGAATACTATGAAGGACTATATGCCACCAAATTCAACAACCTAGAAGAAATGGACAAGTTCTTAGAAACATATAGCCTTCAAGGCTGAACCATGAAGAACTGGAAAATCTAAACAGACCGATCACCAATGTGAAATTGAATCAGTCATCCAAAACCTTCCCAAAAGCAAAAGTCCGGGACCAGATGGCTTCACTAGTGAATTCTACCAAACCTTCAAAGAGGATCTAATACCAATTCTGCACAAACTCTTCCAAAAATTGAAGAAGAGACAGTACTCCCTAACTCATTTTATGAGGCCAACATTACCCTGATACCAAAACCTGGTAAGGACAGCACAAAAAAAACTACAGACCAATATCTCTAATGAATACCGATGCAAAAATCCTAAATAAAATTCTAGCAAATCGAATACAACAATGCATTAAAAAGATTATTCATCACGACCAAGTGGGGTTCATCCCGGGCACAAGGATGGTTCAACATCAAATCCATCAATGTGATACATCACATAAACAAAATAAAGGACAAAAATCATATGATTATATCAATTGATGCAGAAAAAGCATTTGACAAGATACAACATCCATTTATGATTAAAACACTTAATAAAATGGGTATAGAAGGAAAATACCTTAACATAATAAAGGCCATATATGACAAGCCCTCTGCTAATCTCATAATTAATGGAGAAAAACTGAAGCCCTTTGCTCTACGTTCAGGAACACGACAGGGATGTCCCCTATCACCTCTGCTTTTCAACATAGTGTTGGAAGTCCTTGCCAGAGCAATCAGGCAAGAGAAAGAAATAAAAGGCATCAAATTGGGAATGAAGAAGTTAAATTATCACTCTTTGCAGATGACATGATGCTATATATAGAAAACCCTAAAGACTCCACCAAAAAGCTATTAGAAACAATCAACGAATACAGTAAAGTTGCTGGCTACAAAATCAACGCACAAAAGTCCATTGCCTTCCTATATACTAACAATGAAATCTCAGAAAAGAAATACAAAAAACAATTCCTTTTGCAATTGCAGCAAAAAGAATAAAATACCTAGGAATAAACTTAACCAAGGATGTGAAAGACCTATATGCTGAAAACTATAAGACATTTTTGAAAGAAATTGAAGAAGACACAAAGAAATGGAAAGACATTCCGTGCTCATGGATTGGAAGAATCAACATAGTTAAAATGGCCATATTACC
This sequence comes from Rhinolophus sinicus, assembly GCF_036562045.2. Taxonomy (NCBI): domain Eukaryota; kingdom Metazoa; phylum Chordata; class Mammalia; order Chiroptera; family Rhinolophidae; genus Rhinolophus; species Rhinolophus sinicus. The sequence goes on from NC_133768.1 coordinate 95,747,179, forward strand.
CAAAGCAATATACAGATTCAATGCAATCCCCATCAAAATCCCAATGGCATATTTTAAAGAAATAGAACAAAAAATCATCAGATTTGTTTGGAACCACAAAAGACCCCGAATAGCCAAAGCAATCTTAAGAAAAAAGAACAATAATGGAGGTATCACACTTCCTGACTTTGGCTTGTACTACAGGGCTACCATAATCAAAACAGCATGGTATTGGCAGAAAAAACAGACACATAGACCAATGGAATAGAATTGAGAACCCAGAAATAAAACCACATAAATATGGACAGATCATTTTTGACAAAGAAGCTAAAAACATACAATGGAGCAAAGACAGCCTCTTCAATAAATGGTGCTGGGAGAATTGGATAGCCACGTGCAAAAGAATGAAACTGGACTGCTATTTGTCACCATGTACCAAAGTTAATTCAAAATGGATTGAAGACTTAAGCATAAGACCTGACACAATAAACTACATAGAAGAAAACATAGGTACTAAACTTATGGACCTTGGGTTCAAAGAGCATTTTATGAACTTGACTCCAAAGGCAATGGAAGTAAAAGCTAAAATAAACGAATGGGACTATATGAAACTTAAAAGCTTCTGCACAGCAAAAGAAACCATTGACAAAATAAAGAGGCCACCAACTGAATGGGAGAAGATTTTTGCAAACAGTGCCTCCGATAAGGGGCTAGTATCCAGAATATACAAGGAACTCATGCAACTCAACAACAAAAAACAAACAACCCAATTGAAAAATGGGCAGAGGACTTGAAGAGACATTTCTCCAAAGAGGACATACAAATGGCAAATAGACATATGAAAAATGCTCAACATCACTAATCATCAGAGAAATGCAAATCAAAACCACAATGAGATATCACCTCACCCCAGTCAGAATGGCTATCATCAACAAGACAAATAATAACAAATGTTGGAGAGGCTGTGGAGAAAAAGGAACCCTCATACACTGTTGGTGGGAATGCAGACTGGTGCAGCCGTTATGGAAGGCAGTGTGGAGGTTCCTCAAAGAATTACGAATAGAATTGCCATATGACCCAGCAATCCCTCTCCTGGGTATCTACCCAAAAAATCTGAAAACATTTAGAGATAAAGACACGTGTGCTCCAATGTTCATTGCAGCTTTGTTTACGGTGGCCAAGACATGGAAACAACCAAAAAGTCCTTCGATAGATGAATGGATAAAGAACTTGTGGTATATGTACACAATGGAATACTATTCGGCAGTAAGAAAAGATGATATAGGAACATTTGTGACAACATGGATGGATCTTGAGAGAGTAATGCTGAGCGAAACAAGTCAGACAGAAAAAGCAGAGAACCATGTGATTTCACTGATATGTGGTATATAAACCAAAAACAACAAAAGAACAAGACAAACAAATGAGAAACAGAAACTCATAGACACAGACAATAGTTTAGTGGTTGCCAGAGGGTAAGGGGGGGGTGGGGGGGGGAGGTGAGGGTAAGGGGGATCGAATATATGGTGATGGAAAGAGAACTGACTCTGGGTGATGAACACACAATGGGATTTATAGATGATGTAATACAGAATTGTACACCTGAAATCTATGTAATTTTACTAACAATTGTCACCCCAATAAATTTAATTAAAAAAAAAAAAAAAGAATGGATCAAAAGCATTTTCTACACATGCGTATGGGTATATATGCAGGCATATGGCAGACTTTGGGAACCTCTGGTTCCATGCCTAATTATATCCAGCCCTGGCAAAATTCAGTCAAAAGTTTGTGAATCTGTGGGAGGAAGGTTAGACTGGGCTTCCTAGTGAACTGCTAAGTATTTTGAGGCAACCATGAAGTACCTTCCTGAACAATCAGACTTCAGGGGCCCTAACAGAAAGATAAAACTGAGGTTGGCCTGGATCTCTCTCTTCATCTGGATTGGCAGAGCAAAGAGCCCAGCACAGAGTGACATGAGGGTCAACTTGTGGTTAAGGAGACTTAACCCATCTTGCATCCAATTTCCCAAGAACCTCTGGTGTTTTCTGAATTCTACCTCTACCCTCATAACTGGTAGTGGACATGTAGATGTGCTCTGAGGAGGAAAAGATACCCAGCCCGTGGTTTCAGTTCTTCCTTCTAGCTAAGGGACTCCATCCACAGGCAACTTCAATGTCCAATGACTGAGTAATATTTCATTGTATATATGTACCACATCTTCTTTATCCAATCATCTATTGATGGGCACTTAGGTTGCTTCCATATCTTGGCTATTGTGAATAATGCTGCAATGAACATAGGAATGCATATATCTTTTCAAATTAATGTTTTGGATTTCTTCAGATAAGTACCCAGAGATTCTTTGTGAAGGGGAAGATAGATTGCTGGCAAGGAGGGGATCTCCTCTTTTTGTTGTTAATATATATTTTAATAGCATTACAAGTCACATATGTATATATTATCAAATATAATAATAGGTCAGCCTCTTATATTTATTTTTAACATTATACATAATATATTTATTTTAAAGTATATATTATAATATGCAAATGATAAACACATGTTTAACCTATTATGTATATATTTTAACCAAATACTAATTGCATGAAGAAGATACCAAGACAACACTCTGCCCCAAATATTTTGATATTGCTAGGATAAGGAGCTATCACACCCAAAGCCAAACCTCTGTTGCAGGTGAAACAAATGGAGGATGATACTTACCAGTGAAATTCGAGAGTATATGTGGAGATGAGGTCAACTTCAAAGCATTTGGGGAGCACTCTGGCTGGGGGGCCCTGAAACAAAATCTGAAGTTGGCCTGGATCTCTCTCTTCATCTGGATTGGCAGAGCAAAGAGCCCAGCACAGAGTGACATGAGGATCAACTTGTGGTTAAGGAGACTTAACCCATCTTACCTCCAATTTCCCAAGAACCTCTGATGTTTTCTGAATTCTACCTCTGCCCTCAGAACTGGTAGTGGACATGTAGATGTGCTCTGAGGAGGAAAAGATACCCAGCCCATGATTTCAATCCCTCCTTCTAGTTAAGGGACTCCATACACAGGCAATTTCAGGGAGCTATATTCATTCACCTCAGTCAACCCCGGTCACTCCAGCAGGCATCTTCTAGGCACCCATCGCTCCTTAGTACCTCAAGGACCTGTTTCTGACTACACTGTGTTCCTCAGTTGCCTGAACTTGGTCTGGTGGGATCTGGGGCTTTCTGCTTTCAACCATAGATTCAGATTTATTGTGTAACGATGTCAGGGCTCTCAGAAATTCTGTTAGACACACTCCTGACCTGGGAATCTGGAGACCTGAGTTCTAGCCTCAGCTTAACCATTAACCAGGAGCAGAACTTTGGCCAAATCATTTCCCCTCTCTGGAGCTCAATTTTTGCTTCAATAAAATTAAAGCGTTGGCTTGGCTGATACTGTTATTTTCTCTGTTTCATTTTCTCTCCTTTTTCATATCTTTCTACCTCCCATTTCTACACTATACCCACTTACCTTGCTGCCATTTTGTTTCGTTTTTTAGACCCGTCCCCCTGCTGCCAACCCCTGTCTCTCTTCCCCCTTTATCTTTTTTATTCGTCTTGAACCTTCCATTTCCCTTCCAGCTGTCTTGCTTTCTGTACCCTTATTCCCACTCTCTTATATGCCCTCCCTTTTTCTTAAACAGCCACCAGAAGGAATGAAGCATATTTGAGAAGCAGAACACATTGTTGAATCAAGTGTTATGGTCCACTTTCTTAATTATCTGGTGTGGGTTGCTTGAATGATAAAACAAGTTCTCACCACCTTACCCTTCATTAAGAAGCATTCACTGCAAATAGAAGTTGCTTTTTATATTTGTGTGTGACCTACAGTTGACATTTGTTTTGTGGGTCAGTAGTCACCATGAAAGAGAGGTTCCCTTGGCTGAGGCATCTGACCCACTTGGTTAGCTCAGGCTGTCAGCAGGGCATTGCTAAAGATAGTTGGCCTGGGTGGGGGCATCTTATGTGTAGCTTGGGACTTGATGAGCCTGTGAGGAGAGAAAGGAGTGCCTTGCTTGCTATATAAAGCACTGACCTTAAACACATTTCAGCCTTCAGTTTTCTCTAAGACAGAACTCCTTCTGTGATGCTCAAAGCATCAGACCTCCTTGAATTAGTGAAACTGAGAGGGAAGGGCACTTGTACTTTGTGAAAAATCCAAATTTCAGATATTTTTGAAAAGATCCTCATCAGTAAGAACATTACATAAGTGATTAGACTTAGAGCAGTGAGCACATTCTGAGTAAGCAGCAGTGGGCGGATGGGTACCAAGGACTTCACAAAGCCTTGGGTGTTCCCAGGCTGGAGACCTACCTTCAGGGAACCCTCCACAGGTATAGCCATTCTCTTCCTGGTCCATCACCACTTTTCCCATAGAGAACCAAAGGTACACCTTCACCCAGCTGGTTGAAACTATTGCAATTCCAGATTTAGTGGAATGGGAATGAAGCTTGGCTCTGTACACTTGAATTTCAACCTGATTACTCCCAGACCCCTTTCTCTACTCACATTCCCCAACCTGTGAGATTCGTTCAACTCTCTGAGGTTTCCTACATCTGAACATTCCTTCTACCTTAAGGGAAATTGTGTACTCTTTAGCGTTTAGAATTCTACTGTACTCAATAAAGCGCACTAGCTCTTTCCACTCTAGTATTTGCTATATTTACAAATGTCACCTTAGCATCCACTGAAAATGTATCAACTTCTCAATAAGATGGCCTAAGAATACAGTCAGCAGAGGAGTTTGTCAAGGGGAGCAGAAATAACTCAAGTTTCCTGTTATGATAAGAGTTTGTGTATACAGGTGTATACTCATGAAAATAAAACTCATTAAATGATACATTTAAAATTTGTACATTTCCTGCGTGTAAACTTTACCTTAAAGAAAGAATAATGAACACATTTTACACTCTAGTTAATGATATGAATGCTAAGTGTTTAGTAGTAAAGTGTATTCATGTCTGAAGCTTATTTTGAAATTAATAAAAAAAAATAAGATGGATTGATTGATGGCTGGATTGAGGGATGGGTAAATGGATAAAATGTGATATAAAGCAAATATAGCAAAATGTTAACTGAAAATAAAGCTGTCATCTTGGTGAGTCAAAGGCTCATACCCAAGGAACTGTCTTTTCTTCTCCTCATTACCATTCCACTCAGGACAATGGAAACGCCTAGGAGGCAGTCAATAAGCCTGATGAGTTCTCCAAACCAAGTGAGAAGGCATTTGGTCCTCATGAGCCTTCACCCAGCTGGCAGAGCACCTCTTTGCTTCCCAGAGTCTGCATCTGTCAAAGCCAGTGGTCAAGTGTATTGCACATAAGTTGAGAGACTCTTGGGCAAGGTCAGGTACATTTTCTCCTTAGTCTTCTCCTGTCCCAATTGCCAGATGTCAACCACAGAAACATTGGAGGCCTGGCTCCTTTGGATCTCACTCCTTGCCACCTGCCTGACTTCAGCACACTAATGTCTAAGGGTGAAATAAGCATCTTATTTTCCCAAGTCTTATTTTGTCATGCTTTTCTAGAAACATGCGCTTCTCTAGCCTTTATCTGATCATGCCAGAACTGATTTCAACATGGTAACAAAGCAATAGTGTTGACTTTAATTGTTTGCAAGCTTTTTGAGTGGAACTTCTACCTCTGTTACTCAATGCCCTCTTCTCCCTGTTGAGCCCTTTCCCACAAACTTGTTCCATGTCCCGTTCCAAAGGCTCTGAGATCCTTAATAGCAGCACTGAAAACAACCACTAATGTCATCACCTTGTTAGTGCCCAGCCCTCCTCTCTCAAAGCTATAGCCACTTGACACCCACCCCTCATCTCAGTGATGATTGTTCAAGTATTCAACAAACAGATATTGTGTGCCAACTGTATGCCAGGCAGTAAATAAGGGGCTGGGGTGGTGGTGGTTGTGGTCATGGTGGTGGTAGAGAAATGCTGACATGAGCAAACATCAATCTTTGCCTTTGATTTTTGCTCAATACGCTTAACTTAGTAGTTGAGCTACACAGAGTGGGTGAGAGGTAAGACTGCAACAGCCTATGGTAAATGGGCCAGCTAAGCAATCAGCCTTCTTCTTAGCCTGACCTCCCACCCACTCCCAAGGCTTCCATTCCCACTAAGTGCTGACATCTCCTGAATCCACATCACCACCTCACAACTCTTTTCTGAGCTGCAGACCCTGAGTGTCTCCAAGCACCTACTCAATATCTCCTCCTGGATGTTCCACAGGTCCCTCAGACTCAACATGTCCTAAACCAAACTCAGAATTTTCTTTCTAAAGCTTATTTCTTCTTCTGCATCTCCTATCTCATATCACAATCTCTTTTGAGATGCAACTCACATTTCATCTCTTCACTGTGCCTTTCTCTGACCCCCTCCAGGCAGGCTTATTGACTGCCTCCTAGGTGTTTCCATTGTCCTTTATACAAACCCCTCTCCACAGCATTTGCTATACTGTCTTTAATTTATTTCTTAACATGGCTTCCCCCATTGTACTATGAGGTCTTTCAGGGCAGGACTTGTATAGTTTATCATTATTTCGTATACTTGTGTCTAACATTGCATGACATGTAACAGAAACTGAGTTGTGCTAGCTGAACTAAATGGAATCGAGGGACTATGTCTGGGAAAATTCAATAAAGATTCACAGAGGAGATTATATTTATACTGGATGAGAGAACAAAACTTTGTCAGTTGTTGGGGGAGTGGGGCAGGAAGGGAAAAGGGGAGAGCAGGTTCATCCTAGACAGACAGAACAAGAGCAAAGGGTCAGAGGGTAATAAAGTATGGTGTGTTGTTGGCATGGCAGGTAGTTTAGTGCAGCTGGAAGGACAATGAGTCTGGGAGAGTCAGTACGGGCCAAATCATAAGGGACCTTCATTCTGGACTATGAGTTAAGATTTTAGCCTATACGTGTAGTCAAAGGGGAACCATTGAAGAGTTTTTTAAATGGGTGCAACATAATGAGAGCTAAGCTTCTGGAAGCTGTCCTTTCTGAAAGTCTAGAGAATATATTTCAGGACTAGGAGAGACTGGAGGCAGCGAGACCAACTAGGAGACTTACAATTATCTAGGTGAGAGATAATGAGGGCATGGACCAGGGAAGGGGTAGCTGGCATAGAGATAAATAAAACTGAACCCAGAAATAGGGTCCCTACCTCTCATGCCTAACCTAGGAAATAGATTTCAAAGAGGTCAAGTGCTCAGTGGAACTCAAAATATTTTATGAGCATACTCAATTTGAGTACTTTATTATCTAGAGTGCTAGGCCAGAAAATAACTCAACATTTTAAGTCTTTGTTGGGCTTGTGGTCTATTTGGAAACATCCACACAGCAGAATCTATAGGCTACTGTGACTAATTAGAAATTTGGAATGAGGAGCCAAAGAAGACTCCAGGGTTTTGGACCTGTGTGACTGAATGGAGGAGGAGTAGGTCTGGAATGGTGGAAGTGGGCTGAGTGTTGTCTGGGCACGTTGAGTGTGTGAGGTGCTATGAGACACCCAATTGAAGCTATCATGAAGGCAGCTGGATATGTGGGCCTGGAGCCCAGGAAAGAGATCTCAGCTGAAGATGAAGATCTGGAGTTGCCAACCTGGAGACAGAAGTGAAGCCATGGGGCAGATTAGATCACCCAAAGACAGTGTATGGAGTGAGAACAAAAAAGCACTTAGGATAGAACCCTAGGAAAGATCAAATTAGAGGGGTGGGCAGACAGAACAGGAGTCCATGAAGGAGACTAAGAAGTGGACTAAAAAGGGGGATGGGGGCACAAGGGAGTGGTAGGAGAAAAACCAGAAAATAGGATGAGATTCATGAAATAAGTCTACTCCATTGCAATATGCAAATAAACAAAAAGCACATAAAAAGATGCACAGCACCATCAGTCATTAGGAAAATGCAAATGAAAACCACAATGAGGTACCACTATACACCTACTAGGATGGCTATAATTTTAAAAAAAGAATAAGTGTTGGTGAATATGGGGAGAAATTGGAACACTCATACATTGTTGGTGGGATGTAATATGGAACAGCCATTATGAAAAATAGTGTGGTGGCTCCTCAATAAGCTAAACATAGAATTAGCATATGACCTAGCAATTCTTCTCCTAAATATACACCCAAGATAATTGAAAACAGGTGTTCAAACCACAGCTTGTAAATGAATGTTCATAGCAATAATGTTCACAATTGCCAAAAGATGGAAACAATCCAAATGTCCATCAACTGATGAATGGATAAGCAAAATTGACATCCATACAATAGAATATTATTCAGCCATAAAAAGGAATGAAATACTGATACATGCTACCACATGGATGAACTTTGAAAACATTATGGCTAAGTTAAAGAAGACAGAAATAAAAGGCCACATATAATAACTCCATTTATTTATTTTTTTCCCATCCGCCCCCAATAACTCCATTTACATGAAATATCCAGAATAGGCAAATCCATGGAGACAGAAAGCAGATTAATATTTGCTAAGTAATGGAAGCAAGGGCCAGTGAGAAGTGACTATTAACAGGAACACAGTTTGTTTTTGGGTCGATGAAAATGTTCTGGAATTAGATAATGGTGATTATTGTACACCTTGGTCAGTATACTAAAAAACACTGCGCTGTATACTTTAAAAGGTTTAATTGTATGGCACACAAATTATACCGCAATAAAACTGCTACCAAAAACGGAATGATGTGTTGATTGGCTTGTGTGAGTAAGTGGATGAGGTGCCATTTACTGGGGCAGAACAGATGGTGGGGACAGTGGAAATAAATACACCCATTCAACAGGTCGTTTCAGGTGCCTGTTAGACGTAAGTGGAGACATCAATGACGGAACAAAAGAAATAAGCCTTTGCTCTTTTTTCTAATGCGCTAGGGAGAACCTGGTAGGGACCCTGGCTGCCTAGCATTGGACTAGGAGAAGAGCTGATTAGACTGGTATTATCTGGAGCAGCTGGAGTCAGAAGTGGTTAGGAGGGGTGTGAGGTTATGAAATAGGTGCTGCACAATTATGAAGTAGGGGGCCTTGGGATGGATCCTGTATGGGGAGTCTCAGCCCAGAGTCCATTTTCATATGGGTCTACATACAGATTTTGTCCTCTGGTCATTCCATGCGTATTCAAAACAGTCTCTGGGTCTTTGTAGAGCACAGGATAGGTCAGATGGGGAGGGCTGAGACTAGAATTTCTCAGTTGTCTCATTATCCATCCCCAGTAAGCCGTGGTATTGCTCAGTAATAGATGCAGTGTCTTTCTTATTACAAGCACGATTACTTTTTTTTTTTAGATTTTATTGGGGAAGGGGAACAGTGTGTACTTCCAGGACTTTTTCCAAGTCAAGTTGTTGTCCTTTCAATCCCAGCTGTGGAGGGCGCAGCTCAGCTCCAGGTCCAGTTGCCGTTGCTAGTTGCAGGGGGTGCAGCCCACCAGCCCTTGTGGGAGTTGAACTGACAACCTTGTGGCTGAGAGCACATGCTCCAACCAACTGAGCCATCTGTCCACCCGGGAGCTGAGTGGCAGCTCATTGACTTCATTCTAGTTGCGGAGGGCGCAGCTCGCTGGCCCATGTGGGAATCGAACCGATGGCCCCGTTGCCCAGGGCCCACGCTCTAACCAACTGAGCCACCCATCCACCCCACTATTACTCTTCTTGAATGATCATCCTTTCAGCTGGTATCTATAGAGCGTATGTCCCCACCACAGCAGCCATCTCTCTTCCTTCTACATAACCTGGACTAGAGGCTATGGCTATCATGGCCAGACGCATAGGTCTAAGTGTAGTCGAGGCATTGAATAGGGTCCCTCATAGCCTTTTCTGATAGGACAGCAGTGGCGGCATTTCTCAATAGGGTCTATGACCTCAAGAAGGGCACCTCTTTTGATAGAAGATATCTAGTTTCTAATTATAGGGCTGGGGCAAATAAAAAAAGAACACCAGGCATATAAGTTGGTATTAGAGCTTCGATTGGATGGGGCCGATGACGTACCTGGTATAACAGGGCATAGGACTCACTTAAGGGAATTCAGGGTCCAGTAAGCTGAAGAGTACCATCTGCCATGAACTCTACAGGATGAGTGTGAGGTCTGAATCAGGATAAGAGGCAGGAGTTTAAGAAGGTGGGGGCCGTCCGGGAATTGGAGTGATGACAGGATGAAGTGGTAGTGATCTAGATCTGGGCTGAGTGCAGTGACAGACAGCCCAGCTCACTGGCACTGGGTACTGGCATTGTGGAACAAGGTTTGGTTGGCATGCTTAAAAGTTCACAGCCAGGAGAGGAGGGGAACAACTTGGGTAGGGACTGAGAAGCATGAGGACATGCTAAGCTGTGCCTCTGGACATCTGGGTGGAGTTGGCCAAAGTTAAGTGATTAGAGATAGTCAGACCTTAGGAAGAGGCCAGAACTGGAGGTAGAGAGTTGGCAAGCACTGGCATAGAGATGGTAACAGAAGTCATGGGAGTGGATGAGCTCACCAGGTAGAGGGGGCAGAGGAGAAAGTAAGAGGCCTGCTTCTGGACCCCGGGGAGCACCAATATTTAAGGGGCTGGCAGAGAAAAGGGGAGCATGAAAAGGAGACTGAGAAGGAGTGGCCCGAGTGGAATGAGAAGGGAGTAGTCAGCAGTGACAAAGTTAAATAGAGAGGCCTTTCCATGGGTGAAATAGGAAGTCATCTGTGTTCTTGAGTCAGAACACAGGTAGGAATCAGCAGAGGGAATCCGCTTTCTTTCCTTGTTCAGGGGGAGTTGAACACTTTGTAGCTCAGGTAACTCAGGGCATTTCCTTGGTGGGCTTTGCTCACCTGGTACCCTGGTGCATCATTCTTGTGACCCAATCTACTCCTGACACTGGGCTCTAGTTACTGCTTCCCTGCAATACTGGCTTTAACTCACAGCTTGCTGGGAATCTCTGCATAATGCTTTGCATCCTTTTGACCTCCAGACACTGGGTGTGGTAAGACTCCTCTACATCACTGTATTTTTTCTCCCCTCATCCTCTTCTTCTCCAAGTCTGCTCTATGCTTGGTTTCTTCCTTCCTTCCTTCCTTTCCTTCTTTCCTCCCTCTCTCCTCCCTTTCTCTCTTCCTAGAACAAATATGTGTTTATTTTTCTTTATTTACTGTACTCCTTTTATTACAAAATAAAACTTAGACCCAGAAAATTACATAAAACAAATGTATGGGACAGTGATTTACTACAATATGAATAGCCTTGTAACTACCACCCAGGACATGAAGTAGAACTTTGCCAGCCATCCTAGAAATCCTTCCACCTGCCCCATCCCAATCACAACCCCCTCCTTTCCCCTAAATGTAACTGCTGTAGTTTTTCCTTGTGCATACAGACAGAGTTCCCATTAATTGAGCACTTACCTCCTGCCAGGACTGTATTAAGAATGCCTCAGGGTAAGGGGGGTGGGGGGCGGGGGGTGGGAGATGAGGGTAAGGGGGATCGAATATATGGTGATGGAAGGAGAACTGACTCTGGGTGATGAACACACAATGGGATTTATAGATGATGTAATACAGAATTGTACACCTGAAATCTATGTAATTTTACTAACAATTGTCACCCCAATAAATTTAATTAAAAAAAAAAAAAAGCATGCCTCATGTCTCACAACAATCCTATGAATTATGTACTATTATCCCCATTTTAAAGAGGCAGAAATTGAACTTCAGAAAGGTGTGGAAATGTGTCCAAGGTCACATGGTGCCAGAGCCAGAACTGTAACCTCAGTATATCTAACTTCCAATCCCGTGCTTTCTACCTCCACCCTACTATGTGCTACACCTCCCAGCTGAGCTCGAATAATGCCCTATGCAGGAGGCTGCCTGACTTTGTGAAGTTAGTGGTTATCACAGAACTCAATCCAGTGGCCACACCTGTAGGAAAGTAGTAAAGCTGGAGCAGCCAAGTCTCACCAGCAAACAGGCTCTATGATGTTGATTCTTGCCCTGGGGTCTGAGCCAAGCCTTTCCTGGATCCCTTAGAGAGAGAGACAGAGACACAGAGAGAGACAGAGATCATCAACACATTTGCAACTGTCTGTATTCTCTCCTTGTCATCTGATGCTAACATCCTTCCATTACCCAATGGGAAAATAAACAGTGAATGGCCATACCAGTTAAACTGTTTAATTACGTAAGTTGGGAAGAATGACATTTGTGTACATTCCCCAAAGACATGGATTAAAGAAATGACCTTTGCCTTGGTGTGAAACTAATTTGTTGCATATTGGAACTCTGATCGCTTCAGTTGGGTCAGGCATTTGGTTGCCCTGATGTTTATGTCTAAGACTGGAGATGAGGCTGAACGAAGTTCCATCTTAGGCTGGACTGATTTGTATATTAGCGTTTACTAAAACATCCCCATCTGAAATATATTTCTGAAGAAGTGTATCTTCCTGTAGCCATTGCTGGTATTTTGTAGATTGGATCGAATGTAAATGTATCTAAAACATCAAAAGAATAAGAAAAATGACCTTTGCTATGAGTCACAGAGTGGAAACAAATGCCCAAGGATCAACAATGACCATTCAAAAGACAAAGGAGCATCATTTATGGGGCCAGTGTTCTTTTTGTAACTAAAAAAAAATCTGCAACCAGAAAAAGAAATCATGGAACTAAATGTCAGGTGTCACATTGTCAGAGCTTTATTAATTACTAATTAGCAAATATTGATTCTCAAGTAACTTCATTATAGTGTTTCTCTCAGATAGTATTAGGGCTCTGTTAGTCAAAACACGAACATCTTCAAATTATACTCTTCTTCTTCAGTGCTATTTTGAAATGTGTTGTGGATACTTCCATAGTTGTTGAAATGTTTGAAACATTTAAAACATGCATGTACCACTTCAATTTCTCTCCATTTAAGCTCTGAGATGTTTGGGCTGATTTTTCTTTCTTGAGTACAGAAATATCAGTTAAAATAGGTTATGTCCATGAGGAAAGATTTATTGCTAAAATGTACACCCTTGAATTTCAAAGGAAACATGTGGTATTACAAGCTCCCCAAACCTTACGTTTCAGGAGGAGAAATAATGGGGATCAAACATAATGTGTCTCTGAAGCTTCAGTGAGCTTGATGAGCCACCACCAAAGACAGGAAGGGCCATGATTTGCAGCGTGATGGGTTTGGGGCTGCAGTTTGGATTTTTTTTTTAATGGAATGCCTTTTGAGGGGTAAAAATTGCCAAGTAAAATCTTTTTCATGTGATATTTAAACAGAGAAAATCTCCAATAGATTCCCCATAGACAGCAATAGTGGATTTCTAGCGAAATAACATCAGATGTTTATTTTCAAAATGATCCAACTCTGAACAAAATATACTCTATTTGATTAACAGAAACGTTCTTAGACAACAAAATCACTAGCTGTATAAACATGCCAGGAGCTGTTCATCTGCTTCTAACAGGAACCCCCTTACCTCAGCTGAGGGGAATGCCATTAAGTTGTAACCAAAAAATCTGACTGCTTCTTAGGCTCTGCTTACTTGCCTGCTGCCCCCACCCCTAACTTCCCTTGAGCCCTGATCCACTACATGAGCCCTTCTCCCCATCCATCTCTCCCAGGTCACAGTGGTGGCCCAAGGTGGCTTCACTTGCCATGTTTAGTCAGGAACTGGATGGAGCCAGGCCAGGTCCTATTACTTCTCTCCATCTTCAAAGCCCTGACTGACGTTCCCTCTTGGACAATGACTTCAGAAAAGATCCATTGGCCTGTACTGCGTTCCCTGGAGGAGTCTTCAAATTCTTCCTTCTTGATACTCTCTTCTCCCAAGTTGAGCTGGAGAGGCGCAGAGTAGTTTTGTTTTCCCTTGCATTGCTGGCCGAGCCCCCTTTCTCTCAGAAATCTGCTTCTGCTCCACTATTCCTGGCTGGCTACACAAAATGCAGATCTACCTTTTCCTTATCTTGGCTCCCAGCTGCTCTGCTGTATTTATACTTTCCATGATAAACCAGCACCATTGGTACCATGAATTAGGTAGCTATGAACACACATGAGTCAGGTGCAAATTTGGTCATGTTTTATTCAGATAGGTCTGCTGGAAGGCTCATTTTCTTCACCTTAGAAGCCTGACTGGTATTTTTCAAGGTAACAAATTTCTCAGACACAGAACTTTGCTTTGAGCATCTGTTACTTAATGTATAGCATCCATTACTCAAGAGAGCCAAGAACCAAGAAGCACTTTGCCTTCTAATGTTTGAAGATTGTGGACCTATGGCGGTACCATGCGAGTGAACAACAACTGAGGACTGCTGAACAGAGTTTTGTGTTAAAATCAAACCTCATAACACAATTCATTAAGACTCATGTGAGAGTTTTTACACTTGGTTCTACGGGGCATGATAACTAAGCATCAATGATAGCTAGTTCATGGAAATGGCAGTGACTAGTCAGATTTCTATACAGTCAATATAGCTATTTTAGAAAAAAATTTCTGGAAGGGAAGGAGGAAAGAAATTGCTGTCCTTAGTCTCTCTGCTGGAGGAGGTCAGTCATTGCTCTGACGACACCCAACATCAGCTTTCTATCAGGAGAACTGAGTTCAGGGATGCCCCTGTCTGGTCTAGGGCTCATGTAATCTTAAGCCAAGTAGTCCTAGGCCTCCAGGGTCACTTCTGATCCAAGGGAACCAGGAGCCTGTCAATAGGTGCTTCTGGAATGCCTGCCACAGAGTGAGGCTGTCCACTCCATGGGTCCTCCTGGGCTTTTCATCTAACGGTCTTTAGAGGGGCCTCAGGAGAGCTTTTTGTTCCACTTACTTTTTGCCTCTCTTTCCCTCTTTCCAGCTAGGTTGGAGGTGAGATCTCGAACATCCTTTTCCTTTGTCTTCCTCTATCTGACCTCCCAGGATTGCATTGTACAAGAAGGTTGAATGAGCTGAGGGTTGTGGCTTAAGCAACATTCCTTAACCTTGGCTGCACATTGGGACCATCTGGGGAGCTTTAAAAAATACCAATACCTGGGTCCCATCACCAGAGATTGTGGTCTAATTGGTCTAGGTTGTGGCTTGGGTGTTGGGAGTTTTAAAAGCTCCTTAGGTAATTCCAGGACACAATTAAGGCCAAGAGGAAGAGTTAGTATTTAATAAAGAAGTTTCAAAATACTTTCAGGTTAGCACTTTCTGAACCACCTGCCAGGGAGATTTTGGAAGCATCAGAACCAAGACCCCTGCAGTTCACACTTGCCAATCAATCTGCTTGGAGATCTCAGTCCCATCACAAAGCATTTTACCATTCTTGTGTTTTCTGTAAGTTCTAAATTTCTGTGACTTGAGATAAAGTAACCCACTTTCTTCCCTGGAGTCCCCCAGGATTTCTGGGCCCCAAAGTTTCACCCAAAGAAATGAGGCTTGTCGTGCAGGGCGGCCTGCGGGGTCTCTGCTCCCGCTCCCCACATAAGAACGCAGGATGTGGCTAGGCCAAAAAGGAACACCCACGGAGCCATAGGTAGGGGAGTCATAACACCATGGTCTCACTGGAGGCTGGATTCACACGCTGTGCGACCTGCTGTCCGCTTTTCTGCCAAATGACCGACTCTCTGACTTCCCTCGACTTCCCCCGACTCCACTCCCCAACGCAGCCATGGCAGTTATATTAGTGGCCAATGACTAACTGGCTACAGCTGACGGCCAACTAGCCACAGCTGATGGCCATCTACTACCCGAGTCAGCAACCCCTCCCCCACACGTGAGGCCGAGAGCCTGGAAACTGCTCTCTGGGGCTCTGTCCCCACAGGCTTGTGTTGGCCCTGTTTGTCTCCTTTCTTTGGTATGTCACAAAGGGAATGGACTTTGCCTTAGGGACCAGGTGAAGTTCCCAACCAGGAAGGAGTCTTGCCTCCTCCTCTTCTATCTGCCAAATCTCATTATCTTCCTCCTTTAAGGACATTTTAAATTGCGTTTAGAGTCCACCCACATAATCTAGGATAATCTCTCTATTTCAAAACTCCTAATTAATCACATCTGCAAAGACTCTGTTTCCATATAAGGCAATATTCACAGGTTTTAGGAATAGGATGTGGATATCTTTCAGAGGGCCATATTTCAGCCTATAATAGTTTCTAAAGGCAAGAATGGTTGCTGTTGAGAGGGTGAGCTGGTGCTGTCAGAGGAACATATCCCAAAGAGGTTAGCCTGGGTGAGGAGTTAGGGTACAGAGCTAGATAGAGATCTGATGGCCAGAGGGTCAGTATGAAGACCAACAAGTTTGGTCAGGACAATTCTGTAAACAGTTGGGGATGGGGGATACACAGGGTGGGGAAAGGAGGCTATGCTCATGGCTGGGTTGGTGCCTGTTTCTGGTACATGCTCCCATGGGCCTCAGAGGAGGTCCCTGAGAAGAATCAGCCTCTCAGGAGAGGCTTGATATGTCTATGTGAGTGTAGAGAGATGGCAGTGAAGAACATACTTCCACTATAGATGAAAGGGCACACCCCACATCTCTATCTTGTCTTTGACCTTCGGAGGGTTGACCATTCATGCCACTGAAAAGCCTGCACAAGGGTTCCTTTCTGCCCCGTGAGTGTCCCCACGGCTTATTCCTTTTAATGTTCCCATGGTCCCTGTCACTGAGCATGCCCAGGTCAACCTCTCCATGGTCACTCAATTGCCGTACAGTAGGAAAAACTATGCTGGCGAAAATTCAGAGTTCTCTTGGACCCCAACACTTTAGTTTTTACTGGAAGGCTTCTCTCTTTGTATCAAAGATGGAATCAGTATCAAACATTCTGTGGAATTACATTTTTTTACTTTATAATGTTTTCAGTGATTGCAATAATGCACTGGGGAATTGCTGGCCAAACCGATTTTTGTCTTTAATTTTGGCTCCTTTGTATCTATGATGTATGTTTTTAAAAAGCCAAACATTAATATCATGTTTAATCCGTTATCATTTCAAAACTACCAGAAGGACAAGTACCACCTACTCCTTGGCTAAATCACAGAACTTATGGCACCATCCAAGGCAAAAACCTAACAATTTGAAGAGCGACTTTTACACATTCCTGGCTCTGGCTTACTCTCTGGAGAAGACGAAGAGCGGGTGTTTCAGAGAATGCCACCATCTTACAGTGCTGGGTGGGGCTTTGTAAAAGACATTCAACCAAGGCCTCTTATTTTGAAAACTTGGAGTCACACACACCACTTACCATACGTGCGGCTGGCAGCTCACCCACATATTTATCCAACCACCCAATTTGCCTGGGCAGAACGGGAGGAAAAGTAACGCCCACTTCAAGAAGAAAAAGTGTGTTCCATATTCGGAAGTTGCCTTTGCAGTCTAGGAGCCGGGGCCTAGAGACGCTGCTTTCTTTTCTTTTTTCTTTTCTTTTTTAAATTTATATTAGTTTCAGGTGTACAAAACAATGTAATAGCTAGACATTTATAATTTATACCCCTCACAAAGTGCTAACCCCCTCCCCCAATCTACTACCCCTCTGACATCGCATACAACCATTACATTTCCACTGCCTCTATTCCTAATGCTGTACTCTGCTTCTTGTAAATATATATACACATGTGTATATATATATATATATATATGTATACACACACACACACACATATATATATATATATATACACACACACATATACACATATATATAATTATAGTTGGCATTTATTATTGTTCAGCTTCAGCTTCAGGTGTACAGTGCAGTGATCAGGCATCTGCATCATCCCTGAGGTGGTCTCCCTAACGAGACAAGTGTCCATCAGATACCCTACAAAATATTTACAACATTATTGATTACATTCCCCAAATTGACTTTCGTATCCCCGTGGCCATCTTGTGGTTACTGATTGTGCTTTCTAATCCCCTTACCTTCTCCCTCATCCCTACCCCCCTCCCATCTAGTAACCCTCAGTTTTTTCTCTTTATCTCTGAGACTGTTTCTGATTAGTTCGATCATTTATTCTTTTATTTAGATTCCACATGTAAGTGAGATCATATGGTATTTGTCTTTCTCAGTCTGACTTATTTCACTTAGCATAATGTTTTCTAGGTCCATCCATATTGTTGCAAATGGTAAGATTTCATTCTTCATGGCTGTGTAATACTCCATTGTATAAATGTACCACAGTTTCTTAATCCAGTCATCTACCAATGGGCATTTTGGTTGTTTCCATGTCTTGGCTATTGTGTACAGTGCTGCAGTAAACATAGGGATGCATAAATTTTTTCGAATTAGGGTTTTGGATTTTTCTGGATAGATACCTAGGAGTAGAATTGCTGGGTTATAAGGTAGTTCTATTTTCAGTTTTTTTATATACCTCCATTCTGATTTCCATACTGGCTGCCCCAATCTGCAATCCCACCAGCAGTGCATGAGGGATCCCTTTTCTTCACATCTTAGCCAGTACTTGTTGTTTGTTGATTTATTGATGATAGCAATTTTGACTGGGGTGAGGTGGTATCTCATTGTGGTTTTTATTTGCATTTCTCTAATGATTAGTGAGGTTGAGCATTTTTTCATATGTCTGTTTGCCATCTGTATGTCCTCTTTAGAAAAATGTCTCTTTATGTGCTCTGCCCATTTTTTAATTGGGTTGTTTGTTTTTTTGCTGTTGAGTTGAGTTTTTAATAAACTTTGGATATTAAACCCTTATCGGATATATCATTGCAAATATCTTCTCCCACTCAGTAGGATCCCTTTTTGTTTTATTGATGGTTTCCTTTGCTGTGAAAAAACTTTTTAGTTTGATGTAATGCCACATGTTTATTTTTTTCTCTTATTTCCCTTGCCTGAGGGGATATATCAGTAAAAATCTTACTCCGGGTAATGTCTGTAAACTTTCTTCCTATATTTTCTTCTAGGAGTTTTATGGTTTCAGATCTTACATTTAAGTCTTTAATCCATTTTGAATTTATTCTTGTATATGGTAGAAAGAGGTGGTCCAGCTTCATTTTCTTGCATGTGTCTGTCCAGGTTTCCCAGCGCCATTTATTGATTAGACTGCGGCACTGCTTTCTGTGGCCTGATTTCCTGCAGGGATAGTGTCAAAAGCATCTAAAAAACCGGTGTTTGATCCCTACATTCACTGAGGCAGACAGGACCAGGTGTGTGGCAGAGAATGTGAAAGCCAGAACCAACATTAGAGTTTACCTAGTTCAGATTTGCAAACTGGTAGCCACTTAGGTGGAATCACCATGCAAATGTTTTGTTTGTCCCAAACAACATTAACAATTTTTTTTTTTAAATTAGCTGCCAACATTTGAAATCCATACTCTTTGGCTTCTTGTGAAAAATCAGCATCTGGCCACCACAGGCTCTTGTTACTCTGCGACAGCAGTGAGCTGGAGCTACTACCACCTCTCCCGTTAGGTGGTCACCTATTCTCCAATTCACCGTAGCCATTCCTTAGCCTGGCTTCTTTTAAGCATTTACATTGTCTACTGGGCCCCAGTGGACATTTGAGTTTGCAACTGCTGCCACGGTTCAAACCACCTGCCTAATACAGTGAAGCTGAGACTCACATAGCACAGAGGATACCAACAAAAGCAACCTGTCCTGATTGGTGATACTGATTTCCCAGACTAGCATGGTAGAGTGGAAATTGAACTCAGAGATGGAAGCCGTCTATTTAAATCTCAACTTCACCACTTACCTAGTTGTATGGCTTTGACCAAATTAATTCCTTCGTGTATAAAATGGGCATTACCAGAGCACAGATTAAATGAGAGGAGGTATGTGACAGCATTTGGCCCAGGCACATAGTGTGGGATCAATAACTCTAATTGCCTTCATTCCTCCCACTCTCCCCTAACCCCTGCAGCCTCTTCAGATGTCTTTGAAAAAGAATGGAGGTGATGTAGTATCACCGAGGTTGCCCTAAACAGCCACGAGAGCTTATTCTTTACAGCTTTATTGAGATATATTTCACATACCATAAGTTTTACCCACTTAAAGTACACAGTTCAGTAATTTTTACTATGCTCAGAGCTGAGCAACCATCACCACTATCTAATTTTATAAAAATTTCATAACCTCTAAAAAGAAACCTGTACCCATTAGCTGGCACTCTCCATTCTTCTCCTATTCCCCAGTTCCAGGTAAATACTAATTTACTTTGTCTTTATTGATATCCCTTTGGCATTTCATTAAAATGGAGTCACGTAATACATGACCTTTTGTGATTGGCTTCTTTCACTTACCATGTTTTCAAGGTTTGTCCAAGTTATAACATGTATCAGTACAGTAGTCCCCCTTATCCACAGTTTCGCTTTCCGCGGTTTCAGTTAACTGTGGTCAACCACAGTCTGAAAATATTAAATGGAAAATTTCAGAAATAAACAACTCATAAGTTTTCAATTGCACGCCATCCTGAGTAGTATGATGAAATCTCCCACCACACTACGCCGTCCAGCCAGGGACATGAATCATATCTCTTTGTTCAGCATATCCACTCTGTGTATACACTACTAGCCATCTTGATTATAAGATTGACTGTAGCAGGATCACAGTGTTATGCTCGAGTAAGACTTATTTTACTTAATAATATCTCACTAACTTCACTTCATTGCATCACATAAGTATTTTATCATCTCACATCACCAAAAGAAGAAGGGTGACTACAGTACAATATTTCGAGAGAGTGAGAGACCGCACTCACGTAACTTTTATTACAGTTTATTGTTGTAATCATTCTATTTTATTATTAGTTATTGTTGTCAATATCTTACTGTGCCTGATTTATAAATTAAACTTTATGATAGGTATGTATACATAGGTAAAAACACAGTATATGTAGGGTTCTATATGTAGGGTTCTATCTGAAGTTTCAGGCATCCACTGGGGGTCTTGGAAATGTATCCCCCATGGATAAGGGGGGACTACTTGTATTTCATTTCTTTTTATGGCTGCACAATATTCCACTGTATGGACATACCACATGTGTTTATCCATTCATTCATTCATGGGCATTTGGGTTGTTTCTACTTTTTGGTTCTTGTGAAAAATGCTGCAGTGAACATTGGTGTGCAAGTATCTTTTTGAGTCCTTCTAATTCTTTTGAATAAATACCTACGAGTAGAATTATTGGGTTATATGGTGATTCTATGTTTAGCTTTTTGAGAAACTGCCAAACCATGGACAAGTTTTTACGTGGACATGTTTTCAATTCCCTTAGATATATATCTAGGAGTCTAATTGTTGGGTCATATGATACCTCTATGTTTAACATTTTGAGGAACTGCCAGACTGTTTTACAAAACAGCCGCACAACTTTACATTCTCATCAGCAATGTAGAGGAGTTCCAATTTTTCCACCCCTTGCCATCACTTGTTATTTTCCTTTTTTTTAAAAAAATATAGTCATTACCTGAAACTAATATAAAATAATATTGGATGTCGAGTATAATTGAAAAAAAATATATAGTCATCCTCATGAGTGTGAAAAGGTGTTTCATTGTGGTTTTTATTTGCATTTCTCTAATGGCTAATGGTGGTGTTGAGCATCTTTTAGAGCATTTATTGGCCATTTGTATATCTTTGGAGAAATGTTTATTCAGATCCTTCACCTTTTTTTTTTAAATTGGGTTATTTGTCTTTTTTATTAAGTTGTAAGAATTCTTTATAAGAGGTATGACAATTAAGTTCACAAACTTGCCACCATGCGCTTACACTGGCAGCACTGAACAAACAGCTCGGTAAGGTTTCATAACCTTGGTATATCAGTGTCTCAAAGCTCTGTTCATGTCGACATGTAGTGGTGTCTTGCTGTGTGGTGTTCATTATTGTTGTGTATTTTTGTATGCCGACGCGAGAATGCCTGACCTTGAATTAGAGCAATGAACAAACATTAAATGTCTTGTTAAACTTGGCAAGAGTAGAGTGAAATCAGGGACATGTTAGTCCAACTTTATGGGGATAATACCATGAAGAAAATGGCAGTGTATAAATGGATTAAACGTTTTTCTGAGGGGAGAGAATGTGTCACTGATGAAGAGCGGTCACAGTGGCCAGTGACGAGCAGAACTGATGAAAACATTGCAAAAATTAATCGAATTGTGCATCAAAATCATTGGCTGACTGTGAGAAGCATAGCAGACCAAGTAAACATTGATAGAGAAATAGTTAGGAAAATGTTAACTGAAAATCTCGGCATGAGAAACGTGTGTGCAAAAATGGTCCTGAAGGAGCTCACCGATGAACAAAAGCAAAGGAGAGTGGAAGTTTGCCAAGATCTTTTGGAGAGGCAAGGTGATGCTTAGGGCCATGTTATCACTGGTGACGAAACATGGGTGTACCAATACGACCCTGAAACAAAGCATCAAAGTGCGCAGTGGAAGTCAGCCAATTCTCCATGACCAAAAAACTTCTATCAGTCCAAATCAAGAATCAAAATGATGTTGCTAAGCTTTTTTGATTTCAGAGGGATTATTCATTATTAATTTGTACCAACTGAGCAAACAGTTAACCACGTTTACTATTTGGAAGTGTTGAAAATGCTGCATGAAAAAGACGACCAGAACTTTTCACCAACAATTCGTGGTGCTTGTATCACGACAATGCACCAGCTCACATGGCATTGTCTGTGAGGGAGTTTTTAGCCAATAAACGAATAACTGTATTGGAACACCTTCCCTACTCAACTGATCTGGCCCCCAATGACTTCTTTCTTTACCAGAAGATAAAGGAAATATCGAAAGGAAGACATTTTGATGACATTCAGGACATCAAGGGTAATATGACAACAGCTCTGATGGCCATTCTAGAAAAAGAGTTCCAAAATTGCTTTGAAGGGTGGACTGGTGCTGGATTTAGTGCATAGCTTCCCAAGGGGAGCACTTTGAAGGTGACCATAGTGATATTCAACAATGAGGTAGGTAGCACTTTGTCTATGATGAGTTCGTGAACTTAATTGTCAGGTCTCTCATATATTTCAGATACGCGCCCCTTATCTGACATGATTTGAAAATATATTTTCCCATTCTGTGGGTAGTCTTGAAGGGAACTAAAACTGAGGTTTTGACTAAGGAAGAGATTTTATTCCAAAATTTCAGTGCTAAATGCAAAATCTAACCACTTTGTCATGTTTTTTAGAATGTAAGGAAAGAGACCCATGCAAGACAAAAACTCAATGTTTACTTAAGTGAGATGATCACAAGGTCTGTTTTCTCACAATTTATATACTTTTCCCCCAGGCCCATTAGATTTTCCGAGTTGCTAATGTTCTCTGTTCCCACTGTGGGTATTCACCTTTCAGAAAGGCCTGGTAAATAGCCCCATGGTTTTCTGTAACAATAGATTTGAGATACAAAAGTAGATTACTCTAATCCAGGTGGTTTTACAGTGTCTGGAGCCTTCTTTGGAGGAGCTCATTTTCTCCCTGTAATCTCTTAGGCAGGGTCTCCTATACTGAAGGAGCCACCAAAGCGTCTGGAGAAGGTGAACTGAGACCTAGGTTAAGCCAAGTCTTCATGGTCCCATCAGTTAGCATTGCTGGAGGTATAGTTCCAATTTAATTAGCTCCTGCTGTAGGGAGGGTAGTAGTTTCTCCTCACTTATGCTTCCTGTCTTTGTCAACCTCTCCTCTTGATTCCAAGAACCAAACGTATGAACGTTTCCTAGAGCTGAGATTTCCAGAGAAGGGCCTTGGCCAAGCCTCACTGAGGAGGGTGGATAAAAGGGAATGCCCAGTCTCCTTATTCTGTCAGCAAGTGGAGGTGAAGGGGCCAGATATGCTGTTATTTTTGGAAAATATTTTTTGGAATCAGTGGTTGAATTCTCCTTCCCTATAATAAAGGGCTGAGGAGATGTGTGAGAGGCAGGTCTCCAGATACGTGCATTACTAAACTCCCAGGGGAAGAGGTTGGAGCCTGTGCTTGAGTCACTGCATAAGAAAAAGACCATGCCATTTGAATAAATGTGTTTTTTATTCCCCATGGCCCTTGAAATTAATCTTCATCTGTTTCTCTAAGGAAAATTCATGTCTTTAGAACTCGTAGGAAATACCTATTCTAATAGTCTCTCTATAGACTGCTTTAACCCCTATCTTCCAGTGTGCAGGCCATTTAAAAATTCTACAAGGTGCTATTGGTCTAATTTTTGTCACAAGCACTGGTGACAGGAGGGGTTAGAGACAAGAAACCAGGGAGTGTGAGACGGAGAAAACTAGATTCTGACTTGGCAGATGCTGTCTTGTTTATGATCCTACTCATGAATTAAGACCATGAAAGTCCTGTACTGGGAACCAGGAGGCCCTAGACTCTAGAACCATCCTAATATCCTTAATTTACCCTGGGGCCTTACTTTACCCACCTATTGGCTGAAGGGACTGGGCAAATTAACCTTAAGGGCTTGCCTGCTCTGCTCCTGGATGATTTCCATCTCTTCCTGGATGTGGCATACAGAGTAGAACATTCCAAAAATGAAGAAACCCACCCTCTGGGCCTTGGGCTCACTACAGCAGGGAGCTCTGCCAGTGCCCTTATTTGAGAGGCATAAACTGAGCTACTCCCAGACCTGGCCAGTCTCTCACTGGATCACAGACCCTGGTAACCCCAATCCTATACCTCCACCATCCAACAGCTACACTGATTAACAATAGAAAAACTGTGTGCATGGGGGGGGGGTGGCTCAGGCAGGAAGGTAACATTTTTTGAGACCTCAAACAAGGCCATCAACTTAATTTCCCCTTGACAATCAGTACCTAAGAGTGAATATGCCCTTAATCATCTAACTGATCCTTTTGTTCTACTCTCTCTCCCAAATCTCAGTTATAAGAATGTTCAGTGAGTTTGGAATTATTGCAAATGAAAAATGCCAGAAGATTTTTGGATAAGAAACACTAAGTTCTGCAGCTTCCAGAGAATGCTTAGAGAGGAAGAATGTGGAAGACACTTGAAACCAGTCCTGGCTGACTGCCTGCTCTGAAGTCTATGGTTGCATTTGGACTCGCAGGCATGTTATGGATGGTACCTCTGAGGAGCTCAGCAACTGAGGAAGTTGGGTTCAGCTGTTCTGACATGACTCTTAGAGCTTAAGGCCAAAAGCAAAATGAGACCCTCAGAAGACCTTTGGGCTGAGCCACATCTGCTTGCTGGCTCCATTCCGCCTGGGAATATAAACTTCTGGAAGGGCCTGGGCCAGATCATGTTAGAAGGCCTGTGACTCACTATGTTTCAGACCAGGCTGAAGGGTGTTTGCTCAAGCAACAGGAGCAGGGCCTGTGGCTTACAGACTAGGAAGGGTAGCTATGGATCCAGACAGCCAAGCCTAAATGCAAGGAGAAAGGAATTACAGTGACGTTTCTCTTTGCAAGCTGCAGGCTCCTACGGGGAGGGGCATGTTGGATGTAGGTATGCATATGTGAGCGGGTGGACTTCCTGCCTCACTGCTGGGAAAAGTCACTCTGTAACTGAAGCTCTCTTTAGTATTAATTGGGTAGACAGACCTGGCAGGCCTTTGGAGAACATTAGTATGTTTTTCTTTAGGTCTGTGGCTGGTTCAGAGCACAGGCTTCAGCTGTTCTAGTCAGCTCTTGGGGAACCTAGGCTTTCCTCACAGTTTGGCCATATATAACTGATCTTTAGACACTCCTCATTCCACTCCCAAAGTCCTGCTGGCCTGTAACCAGTACACATCTTTAAATCGTTGATGGCTTTATGAGGAGCGTAAGGACTCTTGAAAACCTAGGTTATGACTAATAGGTGATTGGTGATTTCAGTTGGATTTGAGTATCTCCTGGGGATGAATGTAATGCGTGATCATCCTGTTGGACCTTACCTCCTGCCCTAGCCAAGGGATGAAGCAAAAGTGACCAATAAGAGAGATGTTGGAAGAAACCTAAAAAGGAATCTTGAGCCCCTAAATACAAAAGATGGGGGAACCGGATTCCTACTTCATTGTGAGGCAGAATCAGACCACAGGTGAGGCTTTAAAAAGGTGACTTAAAGAGAAATAAAACCAGAGATGAGATAATACAGATTCATAAAATTATTTGCAGTGTTCATGTGGGTGCTTGGCTTTGGTCAATTGTGAGTTTTCAATAACATTTCCTTCAAAAGGAACGTTTATTCATGGCATCAAATAAAGCTAGAGTGTTCAGTTCTCAGTATCTATCTTAGTCCTTGCCTTCAGAAGTTGACCTCCCAGCTTCAAGTGTGAGATGCTTAGAAGAGGGTGAGGAAGAAGGAGGTTTGGAAGCCAAAAGCCTTTTCTTGGGTTTCTGAGAGGTTCTTTTGATGTGAGGACCACTGCGCATTTGAGGCTGAAGAGAATCAGGTAGTGCTAAGTGGTTACAAAAGCTCCAGAGAGCTGAGGGTTTCCCACTCTTGTGGGGCAAGCTGTAGCACTCTCCACACCTCACTATCGTTACATCAAAAATTTGTAATGGATTCATCAAGCCATTCAAAACACTTTCTATTTTCTCATTTGAGCCTCAGGTCAAGCCTGAGAATAGGTAGTACAAGGCTTAATGTAATATGAGTATATATAATTTTTCCAATTTTATTGAGATATGATAGTCATATATCATTTACAGGTTTAAGGTGGTGAATGTGACTTGATATATGTATATATTTAGAAATGATCACCACAATAAGTTTAGTGAACGTCCATCACCTCACATAGTTACACCTCTTTTTCCTTGTGATGAGAACTTTTAAAATCTACTATAATGTTCTTATTGATATTATGGGTGACCTGATGATAGGCAGCGAGAGAATGCTGACTAAAAATTCCCCAGTTTTTTAAAGTTTTTCTCAAAACTCATGTGAGGGACCCATGCTAGGAAACCATAGATTTTACATGGTCAGGTGCCATAGAACTAAATGTATGTCTGAAAGCACAGGAAATGAGACCATCAACACTGGAAATAACCATTTCGATGGCAGAGAAAATACCAAATTTTTATCAGCAACTTAAAGAACAAAGGAGAGGGAAACCTACACCTGGAAAGGACAGTTTGTGGCAATCAATTTGGAACAGATTCTAATCATTGGGAGCCTCAAACTGTGTTTTAAATATTCATAATAATAGAAAGACAATCTTTAAGAGCTTCCGGACTGAAAACGTTTTAATGCTGCAAACTCTTTATCATCCAACAGGTCTGTGAAAAATAAATATGCTGTTTTCTTTTTGTATATTGGTTTATTGATACTCCCAGAATTAAAATACAGTGAAATACACTGAACAAAAACATATTGGGAATGCACTGAATCTTTCTTTGATGGTTTAGGACTGATTGCTCTAAATAGGGAGTTAAAGAGGATATTCATTTAGAAGTTTAGGCAGGCCATTTGGAAAGAGCCCTATTTTTGCTGTTGTGTCGAGACATTTTTGCCCTGTTGTGTTTTTGCAACCGTAACCATAAATAAGTCCTAAAAAAATTGTGAGAGACGAAAATTTTCTTGTTGGTAAAATGGCAGAAAACAATACAATATTATTCTAAGTTAAGTGAGCTCTTACTAATGAATGCTCCATTGGTAGTAGGTCAGACTTGAGGATTATGGTCAAATTTCTCATTTGGCTGGTGCTTGGTGGTCTCGCTGTATCGATGTGGCCATCTATGGTGCTGGTTGTCTGAAGGAAAATGAGTAGCTTCCACCCCATCTGCCAGAGCTGTGGTCACTCAAATTGATCTTCATTCCACAAACATCGTCTGTGGTGCTGCCATGTGTAAGAGGTAGAGAGCTTCGTGCTGTGGGAGATCCCGAACCGAATGGTCTCATTGACTGCAAACCTAAGACACACATTCTTATTTGGAATCCCTATTCTCCAGAAGCTTCTCCTGTCGCAGATATGGTACAAGGGCGGTTATGGTTAGGTAAGAAGGAAGTACTCTTTTAGATTTTCCAGAAGGGTAAAATATTGTTACTATCTAATGACAGTGTGTCATAATGGTAAAAGTAAATGTAATCAGCCGTGTAAATTGTGAAACATAAGTCGTGCTTCTGTTTGTTCTGTAATAATGTAAAACTTCAAAACAATTTGCATTGAGAGAACAAATAAAAGCCACCTCTATTAAATCTGAGTAATCTGTGCCCTGCCTTCCCTCCATGATTTTTTGTCTTGCTATATGTACCTCTGTTTGTTCAGGGTAAAGTAAAATCTACAGATCCTCAAATGTGGAAACACAAAGGTAAGCAGTCTCTGTGATCCATGCAAAAAGAGACTTTTCATTTCCAACGAGACAGCATTTGGTGCCCTGGCTAAGACAAAAATGTGGGCAGCAAATTCATCCCTGTACGAAATGAGACTGGGAGTATTTTCAGAAACAGAACACTTCCTACCTCCTTCATTACCGAATTCAGTCCACTCGGTGGTGGTTTTCATGAACCTTTAAGCTTGGGGGCTGGGGTGGGGGAGCTGCCTCCCTGCCTTCCCCAGGAGAACAGCACAAAGTGGGTTACCTAATTCCACTGTGGGAGTTTTATCTGCCTCCTGGATGGTTCAGTGTAGGCCCATGTCTAGACTGATTACAAAAGCACCAACAAAACAAAATAAATACCTAACATCTTACAGAAAAGGCATGAAACCAAACAGTATGGGTGAGGAGAACAATGCCTCTGTTGTGACAAGGAGTCTTCATGAGGATGATGGAATTCCCGCACCCCGGATTCCAGTTTGCAAGGGCAACATTAAACGTCTCGAAGCAGGCCCTGGCTTGAACGCATTCATTTGGAAAGGCAATGTGTTTTGTTAGATAAGAGATTCTTTTTTAACTGCCACTAGGATCAAAATGAAGATCAGTGTAACTAACTCCTTCTGTATGCACACTGATTTCTGGAAAGCACCATTTAGCTCACCAATGTAGCCATTTGTCCATTTTGCTCTTTCATGGTGACAAGGTATATATAATGTGATGGAAAAGGTTCTGATTGAGCCAGTCTTGACTTTTCACTTACCTTGCTGTGTGGCCTTATGCAAGTCCCTTAGCCTCTCTGGGCCTCAATTTCTATATCTGTAAAATGAGAGGGTTGGAGTTGGCAATCTACTTCTATGGGTTTAAGACTCCAACAAAGCAGAATAAATGTAACAATTCCATTGCCTAATGGAACTGAAAACTGTGGATTTTCATCCAAAAATAAAACTATAATTATCATCTGTCCAAAGGTGCCCTTAAATAGTTTGTCTCAAACTGAGGTTGCAGGTAAGTGATGGGTTACTTCAGAGTCACCTGCAAAACTCTTAAGTTGATGTAGAACTGGGTGGCAAATATGTCACATAATTGAAGGCACATTTGTTTAGTCAATAGTTTCAAGTGGCCTGAGTTACAACACTTTGACTGCTCATTTGTTCATTGTCTCAACATGTATTTATTGATCATCTACTGTATGTCAGGCCCTGGAGGTTAGATGTTTCTCCTGAAATCCTATGCCTTCCTCTTTCCTCCCTTCCTTCTTTGAGCTTGGGTTTGTTTGTGACCTCAGGTGCAAAGGGTTGACTTCAAGCTACTGCTCAGCGTATGGTATATCATCAGAGTTGGTCCAGACAAGGTCCCTCTCTTGCTTTGACTCATTCGTTTATTCCTTTTTATCCCCAAAGCCAACTCCCATTCCCCTCCATGCAAAGGCAACCATTCTCATGCGGTCCGTGTCTATCTTTTAGCGTGCGTGTATTTCTTGTAAAATGTGTAAAGTCTTCTGTGACTATATATTAATTTCCTTCAATGGTGAGATGCTATATAGCCCTTCTGGTTTCTTGCCTTTTTTACCCAAACTATGATTTTAAGATGTAGCTATAGTGCTGGGTATACATATGGTTCATCACTTCACTGGGTATACATATGTAATTTTCTGTGCACCTCTACATTGTACCTCTCTCCTCTTGCGACACACACCCTGGTGTCCTGCAATGCCCATGATAGCAAATCATGCCTTGTGCATGGTCCATACTACGGACCTGTGTGATATTGTTCTGCCTAAGACAGTTTTCCTCCTTTGTAACCTGGATAATTTCTACGTTTTCTTTGAAAATTGGACAATTTCTATCCTTTCGTCTACACTTTCTTTTTTTTCTTTCTTTCCTTTTTTTTTAAGGAGGGTGCAGCTCACTGTGGCCCATGTGGGGATCGAACCGGCAACCTTCGTGCTACCAGCACCATGCTCTAAACAACTGAGCTAACTGGCCACCCCCTCATCTACATTTTCTTCAAGGGTTATATCCCTGAGCCATTGGCCATAATATGAAAGTCGGACAATTAAGTTGTGAACTTTCCACCTTATAAGCGAAGTTTTATTCATATGCACACTCCTTTTATAGTGTTTATGCTGTATAGTGTTTATGTAATTTCTTATCTGTCTCTCTCAATAGATATGAAACCCCATGAGGGCAGGGAATGTGTTGTCTCATATACTGTACCTCTAGTATGCGACACACAGGGTCTGGCACAAAGCATTGCTCAATAAATACTTGTATAATGAATATTGGATTCATCAAAAACTTATTAAGCACCGACTGCATGCCAGCCCTGTACTCTATTTTTAATGTCTTTCAAAGTCAATATATTTATTTCTAAATATATAAAAGTAAATAAAAAGCAATGAGATTATTTTGTTGGTTCCTTGGCAAACGTAGCAGACCTTCTATATCTAAACTAATGCTATGTCTTTCCAAGATGTATAGTGTCCTCGCATTTTCTAGAATATTTCTTTGAGAAAAGAATCCTCCATAGGCAATAGCACATTCTTTGGAATCTTCTCAGGGAGGCCTTTGTTTCTTGAAGGCATATTTGATTTTTGGAAGCAGCTACAAGCTACTTGGCAGCAAATCTAGTGAATGAGGTGGGTGATCAAGCTGAAGAACATGATTTTTCATTCCAAACAAGGTGTGACTATAAAGAAATGAGGCTGATTTTCTTGTATGGTACACAAACTGGCTCAACCGTTCCAAAAGAGGACTTTCAAAAACGTTGTGGCCTTGGCAAGAAAAAAAAAATTCTCCACCCCAGTACATTCTCTCTCTCTCCCTCTCTTGCTCTCTCTCTCTCTCTCTCCCTCCCTCCCTTCCCCCCTCCATGGTATATAGTGTCTGGCCCAAAATACAGACAAGTAAAATCAAAAGCCCTTGGAATTTAGTTTTGAAAAATCAATCACACAAGTATGGGATAGAAGAGATCTGGCTTGGCAGTCATTCTTGAAAAACCAATGGGGGGTTTCAGTTGGCCACAAGCTCATCATTCATGAAGAGAGTAATGTGGATTCTAAGCAAGTATCTGCATTGTAGGACTGCTCTGGTGGAGGTCTTGGGCCTCTGTGGGAACATAAAGACCCATGCTCCATTTTGCTTGGGCTCCGGCTGCGCCATGGGCTCAGCTATGGGCATGACAGCATAAGAGGACAAATGACCCACTGGAGCATGGAGTGGGGCTGAAAGAGCTGAAGGAGCTGTTTAGGAAAGAAAAAAAAAACAGAAGAGGGAAGAGTCAGTGATTGAAAATTGTTTAAGGACACTGGTGTAAAAAGTGGTGTCATCTCTATCTCACGCTGGTCTTTATGGAAAAGCCAGGATCAACGGGTGGAAATTATAGGAAGGCAGACTTAGACTCAACCTAATAAAGATTGATACATATTGCATAATTGTATGTTCAGTATAATCTCACATGTGTGAATATACATATACAGAGAGAAGAAAAGATTGGAAGGATATTAATCAAAATTTCAATAGTAAATATGGGGTATGGAATTATTGGGTAAATAACATTTTAAAAATTTTATAATGACATACTGTTAGAATTTTTATTGCCTGTATATATTTCCTTTGGAAAACATAAATTTGATACAAAATTGGAGGTATCCAGCAACCAAATAGGCTGCTTTGTGACCTAGTGAGACCTCCGCCTCCAGTGGTAATCAAACAAACATTGTAGGATGAACTAGCAGGTCCTTTGCAGCCTAGGGATTTGGTATGTCATTCTGTGATTTAACCTTGTTCAAGTACCAGAGTTGAGCAGTTGGAAGTTCACACGTGCATCCTATGAAAAAGAGGCCTGGAAACTTGCAACAAGATGAGGCAACTTCCTAGCTGCTAAGCTTATTCTAATGACAAAATAGTCATCTTAACATATGTATGTGTAGGAAGTTTAAATCAAAGGGCAAAATAAACATTTCAAAGATGAAAAGCAACCAACTAGCAGCGAAACTGGATTCTGAACTAGAGGAATAAAAAAATATAGAGAGATAGGAAAAGACATGGGTAAAAAGCTAAAAGATGCAGGCTATTGAGTAGAAGTAAATGTCAATAGGAGATAGTGGATTTTCCATGTTTTGTAAATGTGTGTGGTTACCCATTTTAATCCCAACCATTTAGCTGAAGCCAGCAGGCCATGGATATTACAGAAGAGTTGTCTTCTGCCCCTTATCACTCAGCCTGGATAGATCATAGCTGGCAGACAGTGTACCAAGACAGCAGAAACACTGGCTGGCTTGTTTCATGTCCTGGGAACTGAAGTGTGTCAACTATGATCTTAGGCTGGAAAAGGTCTAAGAGGCACATGGGAACAGCATGTTTATGACATCAGCGCTGGGCAGAGGGACCAACACTTCCTTCCTTTCAGGACCAATGGTGCCACAAAATCAAAGCAACAAAGAGGTTAGACATCTTGTGCTGATTCTCCATTTTAGAAGAGGGAAACTGAGGTCTGGAGAGGGGAAGTGAATGAGAAGGGTGTGTAAAAAATGATAATCTCCTTTGCCTCCCAGAGAGGACAAATGGACTTTGAAACCGTCCTCTCCTGCTTGCAGGCAGTGAAACCTCGTCTCAGAGCCACAAATTATTTTTGCTAAATTAAATAAAAACCTTCTTGTAGAATGACAGGGACAGTTATCAGATGATAACTGGGCTTTAGATCTTTCTTCTGGTCTGGTATTATTATCATATCACCCCAAGTCCAAGGAGCAAACCTTTCCAGTACCCTGTTTCCCTGAAAATAAGACCTAGCCAGACAATCAGCTCTAGTGCGTCTTTTGGAGCAAAAACTAATACAAGACCCAGTCTTATTTTACTATAACATAAGACCAGGTCTTTGATTAATATAATATAATAAATATAATATAATATAATATAATATAATATAATATAATATAATATAATATAATACAATATAATACAATATAATATAATATAAAATATAATACTGGATCTTATATTAATTTTTGCTCCAAAAGACGCATTAGAGCTGATTGTCTGGCTAGGTCTTATTTTCAGGGAAATACGGTATCGAGGTTTCATGAATCAAAGAACAAAGATTCTTACAAATCTCATTCAAATACGGAAATGATGATGGTTTAGAAAACCAAGACAATTCCCTTTCAGGTCTTACCTACTGCTACAGATCATTAAAACCATATTAACAACTGATTGTAGTCCTAACTTCAACAAAACCAACTGAAGGAAACATTAAACCAAATATTTCCATTTTGTGTTGGCAAAGCTTTCTGCAAAGGATAAAACTGGATATTGGAAACTTGTGCTCCTCAGGAGACCCCAACAGAAATGTGTTGGTGACAGCAGGAGCGGGGAACGATAAGTGGTGGGAAATTACACCTCCTGCTTCCCCCATGGTGACCTCCTGCCAGCGCACAGAAATCAGAGATCCTGGCTGGGACTACCTCCTAGAATCAAAGGGGACTTCTCAGTGATGTCCTTGACCTTTGCGTATACTCCTTCCCTGTGTCTCACCCTCTTTTCCTCATAGGTATTCAGCTTCTCCTATCCCTCAGGTGGGAGTTGAACTCCCACTCATTAGAAAGATGCAAGAGTGTTTCTGTTGATCTGACCTGGCAAATGCACAATATGCCAGGCATTATAAACAATGGCAAGTTGGTTATTCCAAGTTGATTCTTTGGCAGAAGAATGCTCAAATATCAGCATAAAACAATTATTGTTTGTGATGCTGTATGTGTAAAAAGAAGATCTAAGTAATAATCTTGGGTCTATAACTGACAAAAATCTGGTGTTGGAATTACTACTGGTGGCAGACCTTCAGCTCTGTGAGAGCAGGGATAACATCTGTTTTGTTTTCCATTGTCTCCAGCATCTGATACAGCATCTGACACCCAATAGGTATGAAAGCCTAGTTGTTGAATAAACAAATGTTGAAGAAGCCCACCTGAGGCCTAGAGTAAGCATGCTTCCTATAAATCATGGGTTTCCTGATGATAACATTTGCAACCTGACCCAGGGCAACTGTTGGTCTTTCCATGTGGCAGCCCCTGGAGAAGGGTGACAGAACAAGCCTGATATAACAGCAAAGAAGCTTGGGGATTGATTTCTTCGCACTGTTTGGTTCTACCTCTCTGGGTTTGGAAAGAATAGAATATAATTTGTGCAACTGTTGCCACGCAGCCATCTCCTCGTACCTGCCCCTAAAGAAAGGAGAGTCTGTGAGACGGATCCTTTCAGGGACTTTGCTTCACCTTTGTGCTCACACCTTATGTCTCCCTGTTTGGCCCCAGAAAGATGGCTGGCTAGTCAAAGACGGGTAAGACTCCCCATGGGGGGGGGGGCAACCCAAGCCAGACACAGCCATGTGGGGACCATCTGGGGAACTCGCAGGGTCGGTAGAGGTGGGCACAGCCCCCCACCTTCCCCCCACCTTCCCCCAGCTAAGGAGAGCCTCTGCCTCTGTGGCTGCATTCCTTCCCCCAACCTGCAGGGGAAGTGACTCAGTGATGTGCTCTCATGTATTCATATGCACAGAGGTTTTTTCCCTTGGTGAAGTACTTATCCTGGGACTTATGGTTTCAGCTGCCTACAGGCAAAGGTGATTGGCTTGAATCAGTTTCCTATTGTAATGTATGGATTCACAGATCTTGAGATTGACAAGCTTTACTTCTTTTACTTCCACACCTAATAAAAGCCATGCGTTGGCCGGATACGGGGCTCAGTCCTTGAAGCTGCAGTCCCTTGGCCCCGCTTGCACTCTACTCTCGTCTATTGTCTTTCTTAACCTTGTGCCGCCCTCCTCGCTCCCCACAACTCTTGTCATGTTGGACGGGACATGCAACTGTGCATGACCCACACAAAAGATTTCTATTTGGGCAAAGCATTTTCAGCAAAGAGAAATTTGTAGAGAGACAGTGGAACTTTCTGGGGTACCTTTAATTTCATAGGCAAGGCACTCTAACCCAAAGTTTCTGAATTGAGATGATGGATTGGGTATGTGTTGGGATGGGGTTTGGGGCCAGGATTGAGATCCACCCAAAAGGTGGGCAGGGAGGTAGGTTTCAAGGCCCTGGTTGGCACCTGGAGGGATTTCCTTATACTGAATATACTAACCAGGTGAGAAGGAGGAAAAGCATTGCATGCTCACCATATACCAGGGCTTACAAAAAAGACCCAATGCATTTTTATTTGAGCATTTATTTTTTTCCAAAGAAATCCATGCAAAGAGAGAGAGAGAGAGAGAGAGAGAGAGAGAGAGAGAGAGAGAGAGAGAGAGAGAGAGAGAGAGAGAGAGAGAGAGAGAGAGAGAGAGAGAGAGAGAGAGTAACTATGTTCTAGCAGCCAAACCTAGGAAAATAATTTGGCACGACTTGATTTTTTTTTCTTTGCAAAAGGACAATCTATACTACCACTAAAATTTACCTTCCTCCTAAAGATACCACTTGATTTCGAAAACATAACACATGGTTAGTCTTCTACTTAATGGCTGGAGGAGGCGTATAAGATAAAAAAAATAGAAAAAATAAGAAGGTGGTTCCCTTTATCGAGGAAGACCACAGGGTGCTGGAGGGCAGCACAGGTGCTGTGAACTGGGAAGTCAGTGCACCAGGAAGAAAAAGCACACCACGTAGATGGCCAAGCTGGTCAGAACCTTCAGGGGGGAATGGCCATTCCCCAGGTTGTGAGAGGCAGCTATCTCATTGTCCTTCTGGTTCACATGGTGCTTGCTTCCAGGAGCATCATCCACATCCAGATCATAAGCCAGTTCTGCCAAAAGCAAAGATAAAGAATTTTAAATACAGGATTACCAACAGCATCAGGTGGACATTAGTTGTGGTGCAAGCACTTGTCTGGACTGCTGGGATGGCCAAGCTTTTATTTCTTCCTTTTGTGGAAAGGAAAGCTGCCAGGAGATGGCTAGAGGTGCTCCTTCCAGAGATCATACCAATGGGGAGTAAGCCAGCTGCTTTCCTTTCCACTGTGGTTCCACCCATACCACAGGGAGCACATTGGCCCTTTGCAACATCTCCTCCATGGAAAAGCTCTGCTTGAAGGTCATTTTCCCCAGATCTCACTGGTATCAAAATGTAAGGTATGGTGTGGGTGACTCCACGTGTCTGCTTGTGTGTGTGTAGATGTGTGTGTGCGTCTGAGTGTGTGTTGATGGGGGAGGGGATGTTGTGTACTCCCAGAGCACCTTTCCTGGGCCCTTCACCCCATATCGCTCTCCTCCTGGGAACCTTGCTTTAGAGTGGAAGACAGGGTAGTTTGCCATTGAAAGGTGTTTTATTTTCCCCCAATATTTCTTATTTTATCCCCTCTTTCAAAAAATGCACAAAAAAGTAAAAATTAATTTAACGCATAGGATTTAAACTGCTACCAAACAAATTAGGACTAAGGAGAGGCTAATGGGTAAGGGTCTTCTTTCTTTGACTGCCTAGTTTATGATCTGTTCATGATTCTGAAAAGAAATTGTAATGTTGGGGTTGGCCTAATGAGAAAGTCTCTCAGAAGGCAAATCTAAGTAGATAGTGGTTTGTTAGGAAATTTAAGATGGTTGGCCCTGGTCCAGGGCTCAATTTCTTTCAGATTTGTTTTTCCAGATTTAGAGCTCAAATCTACTCCCTTGACTTTTCTAGACTCAGTCACCAATGTTTCTATTTCAATAGCTTGTGAAGGTGATGTGATGTGAACGACCTCACCAGCCAACTGTCCTGTAGCCAGTGGAGCCAGAAAGATCCCTTAGGGACACTGAGATGCATAGCAACAGGCACGGAGGAAATGACTGGGATTCTGCAGAGCCAAGGAAGGCAGAGGAAGGAAGAGCTCCTCTTACAGGGGATGAAACACTCAGTAAGTCACAAGAAGTGTGAGGACTCAGCTGGTCCAGGATGCATATAGAGCAGGGCCCAGGACCAGGGCTGCTCTAAGGCTGGCATTGGTTAGAGCAGGGAGCAAGGTCAAGGTGATCAAAGCTAGGGGGTCTGATTACACAGGCTGCAATACTATTTTCCAAAAGGGCTACTGCAGTTTATGATACCACCAGCAATGATGAGGGAGCCAAATTTACTGAGCCTCAATTGAAAAACGGTATTGTATTCAGTGTACCATATCTTAACGTTTCTTTAATTTGCATGTATTTGATTACTAGTACAGATCAACTTTTTGTGTTTTAGTTTACTAATTGTATTTCTCAATGCATAACAGTTCATATCCTTTGCTTTTCTATCTAATGGGTATTGATATTTTTCATGTTAATTTGACCATATATATTTTATTGAATCCTTTGCCTAGCTTATTCAATATAAATATTTTCAATTGTGTTATTAATTATAGTTATTTTTCATTGCTGTATAAAGAAATTATGTCATAACTTTTAATATATATGAATCTGACTACATTTTGCTCTTCTAAAGCTGAGACATTTTTTCTTCTTGAGTGACAGTAAGCATTCAAATGAAAATTTCCAGGGAACCTTCTTACCCAGGGAAAAGCTACTCAGCAGAATGTAATCTAGAGTCTCTCTCCCACAAAAATAAATACATACAAAGAAAATAAAAAGAGAAAAAGAACAAAGAGCAACGCTCTGCTTGGAAATCAGACCTCTTTCTCTGAAAGGTGAACTATGCAGAGCGCACAGAGAAGGCCGAGGTCAGCTGTCAGTCGGCAAGGATAACACAGGCTTAGGTCACGATCGAATTTCACCAAAGTTGAGAACACATATGGCTGTATCTGTTGAAAGCCCAGCCTTGAGTCTCACAGCAACTTCTGAACTTAAATGAAGAGGCATATTTTTAGGATTGACCTGAATGAGTGCACTCAGCATCGCTTTCAGATTCCTTTTCTGGATATTCCCCTTGTCCAACATCAAGATGAAACAACATCTATTAATGTTACCACTCAGTACCTACACTATTTATCTTGCTCTTCAAATAATCTGTGAACACTAAACAGTTTTGTGTACTATAGCAGTTATGGTAAACCCAGAAGTTATGTTAAATCCAGTAGTTTCCAATCCTTTTTTTGCCACCAAAGACCCCTTTTGTTATTTTTATCTCTTGGATTCTGTATTTTGAAATAATAAAAATGGCTACCAATTATTGAGTCTTCATTGTGAGCCAGGCACTCTGCTAAGCTATTTGTTATTTCATTTAATTTAACCTTCTCAACAATGTTATGAGGTACGTATTATAATTCCCATTTTACAGATGAGGGAGCTCTAGCTCAGGTTACTTTTTTTGCCCCTGCTGATATAGCGGGTAAGTCACAGAGGTGTTGCTTGAATGCAGGCTGGATTCTGAACCTCCTATGAAACTATACCAGCTCATGAAAAATTCTGTAGAACAAATAGACTACATTGATTAAGTAGTAATGGATTCTTAAAAAAAAAAAAAAAAAAAAAAAAGAGAGGCACAAAAAAACAAAAATAAACCCACCAAAAAACACCAAAAAACAAACAAAAAAAAA
The DNA here is from genome assembly GCF_036562045.2 of Rhinolophus sinicus. Taxonomy (NCBI): domain Eukaryota; kingdom Metazoa; phylum Chordata; class Mammalia; order Chiroptera; family Rhinolophidae; genus Rhinolophus; species Rhinolophus sinicus. The sequence goes on from NC_133768.1 coordinate 95,785,791, forward strand.
AAAGCAAAGCACAAAATTCGATTAGTGAAATACATACTACCAAAGAGAACATCTAAAAAGCATGCAAAAAATCAGTGTTTCTACATAAAACTAATCACATACTTGATTAAGTAGCCTTATTAAGGTTAGTGAAATACTGAAAAGAGCACTGGGTTTGGGGACTCAGAATGGGTATTACATTAGTTCCATTTCCCTGAAGAAATCAGTAATGATGGCCAGGGCCATTAGACACTCCAGGCACAAAGTCTTTTACCTTCAAAGGGTCCCCAGGAATGTTCAGAATAATAACTTCCTGTGCATCCCAAGCTGTGGCTACAGGTTTCCTGAGGTTCCCCATCCAGCAGCAGCAAACGTTTTCACCCAACCCCATAGCCAGGCCCCTGGGGCTTATATTGACGAGCATCCCGGCAAAAACACAGTCTGGGCCTGGGCCACCATCATGGAAATTAGAGATGAAGGGGACAGTTTCGCAGGAGAAGGGAGCATTTATGGGATATAGAGGAAATACGGTTTTGGTCAAAGATAAATATGGACACTCCTGAAGAGGGGAAATCTAATCTAATTTAATTCAACAAACTTAATGGTAGCCTACTATGTCCCAAGCATTAAGCTAGAAGGTTGGAGAAAGACTTAGTGTTTGCCTTCAACACTAAGGAATCCCACACTCTAGCACTCTAGCAAGGGAAACACACCAACAGACAAACCAACTAGATACTTGACAGAAAGTAGAAAGGGCTCAGATAAAGGCACAAGCAAAACACCATGGGGATAGAAGGGAGACATAAAAATTCCAAATAGAAGGATATAGCAAGACTTTTTGCAACAATTGGGCTATAATCTACACGGTGAAGGATGGGTGGAACTACAGAAGGGCTGATGAAATGGTTATTCATATTAGGCAGAGGGTTCAGCTTGAGCAAAATCACCAATATCAGGAATTGTAGGTAGGGTACACTCAGTGGGAACAAGTAGCTTCTATGGTAGGAGGGAGCATAGCATGTACATTGCTGTGAGGTAGGGGTGTGTGTGTGTGTGTGTTGTGTGCATCAGCCATATCATGGCAGATTAGGAATGCTAAGACCTTATTGTGGGCAATAAGGAGCCATTGAAGGTTTTTAAGTAAGGAAACCACATAATCTGATTTGTGTTGTTTATAGAGATCATTGTTAACAGTTTGGAAGACAGCCTTAAGTGGGAGAGACTTGTCAGACATCTTGTCTTGGAAAAAAGAAGCCTATGGGAACAGTATCTGGGGTTCAGCCAGTAGCAAATATAAAATTTTTAAAAAACCTACAAAGAAGCTAAATCTATATCAAACCAAACCTTTCTCAGTTTGCTACAAACCAGATGTACTATGGGAATCACCACAAACCATTTTCTTTTAAATCATTCATATTTAATGTTTATCAGTGATTTTCCAGAACATATCTTTGTTGTATTAGGTACATATTGTAAAATGCACGTAAATTGTTTCTATCTTGCAATTGATTGTCAGTGAGAACCTTTTGGGCTAGCAAGGAGATTTTCATGCTAAATCCAAAAATCTGTTTCTGTTTGTAATCAGTTTAACTACACCCAGAGGGTAGACCCAAGAATGTGTACTAATTACACACTCAGCCAGCCCTGACTCTCATTTTGTCCTCATGTCCTCTGTGTTGCAGATTAGATAAACCTTTTAAAATAATCATCAGTCATTAAGGTCTGCAAGTTGTGAACATTTTTCTGCTTTTTCCGTTGGGCAAGGCACTCAGTGGGGAGCCCTCCACCCTTATTCAGTCTTCTGGTACAGTTCCTAAAGTGGCTGTACCATCCTGCAAGGCTGGAGCTCTGGGTGACAGGCCTGGCTCAGCCCCTGACTTACTATGTCACCTCTGGCAAGTCATTTCCCTCTCCTCTGGACCTCTGTCACCCCATCTGCTAAATCAGGATGTTGGACTGCATGGACTCTAAATTTCCTTCTAGTTTTATTTATCTCTGATTCTAAGGCTCTTGGGGTCTGGTGACGGACACAGTTTGCTGCAGGCTGATCATTTCTCTGCCCAAGGTGGCTGCCCCCAGCAGAGCTTCCATCAACAAGTAAGTTCAATCAGTTGCTTCTCTTGGGATGTGAGTTTTTCTGGTGATCTTCATCAGTTACCAAACTCTGAATCCTTTCTTCTTCAGCTGTTCCAATTTTGGATAAGAGGCCCTGGCAATAAATAAATCCACACTGGACTGTTTTTGTTTTCTTTAAAACGTGGCCTAATAACTTCCACTAAAGCCAGTACACACAAAGCTTTGGGAGAGATGTGGCTGGACCTGGGGTACATCAAACAGGCATGCACAGGCAGCCAAGGAAGATCTGTCAGCCAGTAAGACAAGCCTTTGGGCCCTTACAAAGCCACTGGGGTCTTGAGCATATAATAGGAAGCAAATGCTTGTGCTCTCTGATGGCATCAAGGAGGGCAACGCATTGCTCTAGGGGCCTCACCCTCACCAGCAGGCAGACTTCACAGGGCAACCTGAAAGAAGAGCTGCTATCAAAATACCAGGGGAGAGAATGCTGCTGTTGAGCCAAACATAGGGTTTCTTCCTTGCCAAGCTTGCACCAGCAGATGGCTTCAATCTGGCCCTAATATAGCAACAGAGCAATACCACTATTCCTGTGTTTTGCATTTGCTGTGTACAGTTTGCCCCCAAGACATGAATATGCGAAACCTTCAGTACACTGCTTGGCAGACCCCAGAGGCTGAAACTGGGGAAATCTCTGGAGAGATCATGTTCATTGCACTGCTGCTCACTCTGCTGCCCAGTCCCACAGAAGCCCTTGGGCTCTGCCTTTCACTTCTGAATCACAAACAGATCTTGGTTTCTTTGCCCTCCCCTCAACACAATCCCCTCTCCTGCCACATCAGCTCCCTCACCCCCGCCTTTGTGAACTTTCAGGTGTGAAATGACTACTTGGACTTGAAAGAAGACGAAAGTGACTTTACTAATGAACCTTGGGTCTCTGGGAGTTTAGATTTTCTTCTTCACAGATCAGACAGGGGGAACTGGCACACTTGAGGCCTCTGGATTTTAATTGGTCTAATGGGACTCCTTTTAGAATGGGCTCATTCTACAATGCGCCTTCTTGACAAACAAGTGAGCTGCCAATTTTGCCTACTAAATGATGTAAATCCTGGAAATAATTCAATGGCCTCTCCTGGAAGAGGGCTGGGGCAGTGAGATGCCCAGTTCATTGCTTACAGCTAATTCCATTCTGCAAACATCCTTCAGTTCCAGCTATGGAATGTTGAAAGAGTACAATGGATTTTCCCATTACTATAGGCATGACCTCTCTTATTATAGGCCTCTGCTTCTCAGTCTGGGCTATATGTATCTTCAGGTTACACTGCAATGGACTGTGGGTACACAAAGCTATAGCATGCTTCTTCCTAGGGATTTTGGGGCTGGGGGAGCACACCAATTTAGTAAAACATGCAAAGCCGTATGATGGAGGAGAAATGTACTATTTGCAAACTCATTTAAGATTTCATAAAATATTTTACGTCTACTAGGACCTTCAGGTTATATCCTAGATCCTTAGGAGCAGGCGTTCACTCTTACTCTTTACTGATACATGGGGTACTTAGGAGGTGGGAAGGTCTTAAAAGCACTGTTAGGCAATGTGGGTCACTGGGCTTTGTAAACTACCAAACTGGATGCTCTCACAAATTCCTTATTAATGACTTAAGGTAGCCTTTTCTATGACACCTTCCTTGCCTAGAGGGGAACACCACAGTAAATTCCCTTAACTGGGGCTCAGACTGCTTATTTTTCTAATACAAAATTATTTCCAGGGGTTCAACCACTAGCTATGCTTCACTATTGCATTCAGCCATTAAGAAAGGAACAAACAAAAATATCACTTAATCCCTTTGAAAATCATTTTACTGTAGAATCATATTAGAATATGGACCACTATTATACTTACTTAGGTACATCACGAGTAAAGTCATATTCCTAGAAACAGAATAACTCCATCCTGGAAACCCTGACAGTGATGAGTGGTGGTGTAGGTGCTAGTCTTTCTCCCTCAGCCCCAGGATTAATACCACCTTCCACAGGAGTGCCATTAACTATTACTCTCATGTCTACAGATCCTTCTCATATGAAGATGCCTAACAGCTCCACAGGAATCACAGCTCATCAAAGCCTTTCCTTCCCACAGGAGAGGTTACCTCATTCCCATGGGAAGCAATGGGCTTGAGAGTCGGTGGAATAGGAGGAACTGGTGACAGACACACTGTTCAGCTAGGGTCAGGGAAGAAGATGAAGAGAACAGGCTTAGAGAAGGCAAAGGAAGAGAACATTTTCTATAGGGGAGGGTTAGCATGGTCAAATGTTATAGATGTCACAAAAAGTAAGAACTGAGAAGAAGCTACTGAAAATGTCAATAAGAAGGTTATGGGAGCCTTTTGTGAGAAGTTTCAGGAGGGTGTTTGGATCAAAACCAGATAGTACTGATTTGAGGAGAGAGAGGAGGGAGCTAATGTGGATTCACTGAATACTGATTAGTCTTTGGAGAAGTTTGAGAGTGAGTGAAATGAAGCACTGTCACCCTGACTGTGCCTGAAGTATTGTGGCATTGCTACCAGTGCCACAAAACCTCACTAGTCTGTACAACCAAACTTTGTTAGAAGGTGCCTCCAGTGTTCTAACCTAAGATGGACTTTGGAAATGCTATTTCTTATCTTTGATGCATGAACAACTTGTACTAGACACTCAGATACTTTTACACCAATGTTTATAGTATATTATTCATAATAGCCAAAAGGTGAAAGCAACCCAAGTGTCCATCAATGGATGAATGCACGAACAAAATGTGGTATATACATGCAATTAATACCATTAATCCCCAAAAAGGAATGAAGTACTAACACATGCAACAAGGTGCATGAACCTTGAAACCATGATGCTAACTGAAAGAAGCCAGCCACAAAATACCACATGGTATATGATTCCTTTACATGAAATATAAATAGGCAAATTATGGAAATGTTGGTAATGGTTATATAACACCATGAATGCAATTATGCCACTGAATTGTGCACTCAATTTCTAAAATAGCAAATTTTATGTTATACATATTTCAACATGATTAAAAAAATCTATAGAAACCAAAAGAAAATGTAATCTGGGGCACACCTCAGTTCTTAAGGAGAGTGCAATGCTACTCTGGTATTTTAATTTGTAGAGGGGTATGTGTGCATATACCTGATACCAAAGCTCCACCCCCAAGTTGTACTCTTTGGGTGCTTTGGAAGTCAAGTTAATTCTTTTGTACATTTAAGCACTACCCTAGAATGGCAGATGTGGCTCCTCAATTGGGAATGGAGAACATGGGCAATTTTTGTCAAGGATTTTTATCTGAGGTCAACTATTTAAAGAGAAAATTTTATACAACCTCAGGAAACATATAGTTACTTTTGTGACTTACACAAATGATGCTAAGCTGAAACTGTGTTAAAAAAATTGATCAAAGAATACACTGTCCTCGTTACTTAAAAAAAATTAATGGTTTAGATTCATAGAGCTCTGTTTATAATATAAATTTCAGGCATGATGCAGCTACAGATGTACGTATCATTGGACTTTGAGGATACAGAAGGAAAACACAAAATGTCACCTGTAGCCAAATCCAATTGCTGGTAAGGGGTCAGGAGAGTGAGGGAGTGGCCTTAGAGACCCTCAGAGCCCAGGCTCCAAGATGCGCAATGAAAAGTTCTTTGATAGAATTTGAGGCAAGAGTTTATATATATTTGGATGGAAAAACCCAAAGTCTGGTAACCTTGCCTTTTTAATCAGCCATGGTGGATCTTACAAAAAAAATGTACCTAAGAACTAAAATGCTTACAATGTCCTGGTAATGACCAGCAGCAAGGAAAATCACTAGTACAACAGCCAATCGGTCAAAATGGCTATGTCCTTGAAAACATGCAGCCTTGGTGTGGGAACATTGCAGGCCAGAAATCAACAGCAGGGAGGTATCCTCATAAATGAAAGACGAAAGATCTCCCTAAGTTGTTCCATCTGAATTTGTTCCTTAAAAACTCTCTAATTGTGAAATGCCTCCCTCATCATCAATAAGATTTGGGGAATTAAGACTATTTCCCCCTCAATTTACTTGGAAGAACACATTGTCATCCTGGTCCATCTTCCTACCTTCCCATCTTCAGATCTGGACTGTTGGTAAGTCCCCACTCTCACATTCACATAGGCACCATCTCCTCTGTTTTTGGATGCCAGCCATTTCTCGTCTTTCCTTCAGCCTTTCCTATCCCACTTCTGCCATAGTCCTCAATGCCTCAGCTAGACAAGATACTCATTCCTCTCCAATGGTCCACTGCTGTCCAGGAGAAGAAATGTTCTATTCTGTGACAGCAGGAACAAGACAACCCTCTTCCTAAATCACATGTTGACATTTCTATCTTCTTCAGAATCCTTTGATGGCTCTCTACTATATGTGAGATAAAGTCCTAATTCCTTAACATCGCATTCACAAGCTTCTCCATTTCATCTTGTCTTGCTTTCCAGTTTCAACTGCTCATATATTTCTCCAAGTGCCATATATTGTAGTCATACCATCCCGTTCATCATTTGCTGATAATGGCAAGTACTTTTAAGTTCTCATGTTTTTCTTCATGCTGTTCCCTTGGCCTTTGATCTCTCTGTTTCTCTGTCTCTCCTCATCTTACATAATACCTCTTTACTTTTTCTAGGAAACCTTCCCTCAGACAAAATTAACACCCCCCTCTCTGACTATTTATTAGATTGTACTTTTATTATAGCACTAATTTCAATCTGCCTCAAAGTTGAGTTAGTCATTGCTATGTTCCTCTCCTCAACTCGACTACCAGGCCATCAAAGTAAGAAATGAGTCTTATTCCTCTCTGTAGCTCCCACGCAGTACTTGTTTGGCTAGCACAGACACTTAAATACATGCTTGTTGACTGACTGAATGAATGCATGAATCAATGATTGCATGAATGAACACATATCCCCAGTCTACTGAGAGTGTGCAGGTGAACGGCTACCTCTTTAGCAGACACCCTTCCCAAGGAGTCTATCCTCATTAACTGATGATTACCTTAGATGAAAGAGTCCTGCTGAGCTATGATGAAGACAAGACAACGACAGGGCCAATGGTGAGGTGGCTCAGGAAGCAAATGGCAGGGCTCAAACCCTGACCTTTAGATTCCAAAGCCCTTCTGACAATAACCATTTCTCATTACCCACAGCATCAGTTCACTGCACTCATTGTGGATGGAATCTACAAAGGTTATTTTTTAATTTACTTTTGCTGACTGGAACTTTAGGCCTTGCTATGGAAGGAGCTGACACATGCTAGCATTCTGTGTGCCATGCTGGGCAGGAAACAGGTTTTCTGGGGAGCAGGTTCCATTTATTTCTCACTTTGAACCTTCATGATTGGGTTCCCCCTACCTTGGACCCCTGCCTTTGCCTCACAATCTACCCATCCCTGGGCCACACATTGCCCTTTCCATCACCATTGATTCCCAAGTGCAGGGGCTGCTGGTGATTGAAATTTCAGTGCCTGTCTCTATGCCATCAAATTCGTTAATGAAGTCCCTTGCTTGGCTATAATAGTACAAAGCAATAAGGCTTCAATCCCTGCAGTAACATATGCCAGCACCCTGTTCCCCTTGCAGAGGTCCATGGGATGATTGCCAGGAAAATACAATTATGTGCTGGCACAGGAATAAATACAATTCCTTAACCTAAAAGTTCTGTGTTTTCATTCCCCCCCCCTTTTCCATTTCTCTATTCACTTCTTTTTCTCTTTCCAGTGCTCTTTAAACTCATTTCCTGTGTCCAATTATTCTCTTGTGTCTAGTCATTGCTGTACTAAACATTCTCTCGTCTCCACAGGGTTCTTTTCCATATCCTTAGGCAAAGGGCAAGGCTGGAATCCTTCACCAGATTTTAAATCTTAAAAATGCTTCCGTTCCTCCCTCCATTTTGCTTTAAACTACTAACCCAGGCTCCATTTATTTTAGAAGGGGTTCTAGTATCTCCTTCCATAATCTTCCATCAGTATTTCCATTCCCTTACTGTTTACCTCTCAGCACCATTTCTGTTTCTCAGGTCAGATTCCCTCACTTGCCTCTCTAGCTCCACAGACATCTTTTGCTGGCATTGCCCTATCTCCTGCACCTGCTGATGCCCCCTTTGTTCAATTCCCTTTCTCTCTTTCACTAACTCAGATTTTCCTTGCTCCATAGCCATGCCATTTTAGTTATTGCTGTTTGATGGCCTGTCTTCCTCCTAAGAGGAAATTATATGTACTTAAAAGAAAATTTAAAAGTTTCTAATAATTAGGACAATCTGAAAATTGTGTAGGCTGCCCCTGGGCAGTGAGACCATTCTCCAGAGGTGATCCATGAGAGCTTGGACAGCCATTTGGTAGAGATATAGGTGAAGGGATTCAAACATAGAATAAGAGTGAAGGTAAATAGCTTCTGGTGACCCTTCCAACCCTGAGATTCTAGGATTTCATTCAAGTCTTTAGAGGTCTAATGGCAGGGATGAAGGGTTATGGAAAAGGGTTCAAGTGATCTTTGCATTCCTCCCTTTGACACAGACACTGTCTGGAGAGGAATCTAAAGAGACTACTTTGGATACTCTCTCAAAGAAAGGGATCAGTGTCTTTTGTGGACCACGACCAGCTAAGAGAGGAGGGCTTCAAGTTAGCCAAGGAGTTATCAACCAAGACATAATCTTAAGTGAGTAACTACTGACTTGCCTAAGGTGGGGAGAAAGAACTTCATAATCTGTCCAGTGTGCTAAGTAGGGGCTAAGTCTCAAAAATCATGTGACTGTTTATTAGGCAGTATGAAATGTATATATAGTATGTATGCTCATACGAGACACTGCCTAAATACAAAGTGGAGCAACCAAAGCAGGATTTGTTTGCATCGAATTTTTTCCTACCAACAGGAAATAATTAGCAGTAATTCACAGGTGATAGGCATCTTGCTCAATTCAGCCACATAATGGTATCATTCAGGATACAGGTGGAAGAAAAAAAGAGGCATCAGATAGAGAAAATTCACTTGGTGAAAATGATTAGGACATAAGTTGGAAGGAACCAAGGAGAAGGCAACTGAGGAGAAAGAGCTGTATGATCCTCATACAAATAGCTCTGTGGGCATTAGAACAAAGTAAGTAAGTCCAAAGGGAGGCCAGGAAAGGTACAAAAAAATGCCATATGGCCCAAACCCATGGCTATAAAGAGGTAAAAAAGGAAAATTCTACTACAAAGAGTGGCAGCCAGATCACTAAGGAGGAGTATAAAAACCAGCAGGAAGATATTGAACAAAAAAGGAAAGAAGATGCAATTGGCAAGAAATGAACAGTTTCATTAAGTAGGGTCAAGACCAGCCCTGGTTCCTTCTAACAAAGAAGGGGCAGGAGTTTTCCATATTGTTTTTACCTGTCTACAGAATAGATCAAACATGCCCGTTAACCAGGAAAAATCTATCTTGTTATTGGTCAAGTCAAACTAAGAAGGGAAATGGTTAAGAAGAACAAGACATCACACTATAAGCATAATAGAGTTATCAGCAAATAATGATGATTGGCATCAATGGACAGATCTTTCAGACATAAAATCAACAAGGAAACAGCGGCCTTAAATGACACACTAATCCAGATAGATTCAATTGATATTTTTAGAACATTTCACCTCAAAGCAGCAGAATATACATTCTTTTCAAGTGCACATGGAACATTTTCCAAGATAGACCACATGTTAGGCCACAAAACAAGTCTTAATAAATTTAAGACGATTGAAATCATACCAAACATCTTCGTCGACCACAATGGTATGAAACTAGAAATCAATTACAAGAAAAAAAACCCTGAAAAACATGGAGGCTAAATAGCATGCTACTAAACAATGAATGGATTAACAATAAGATCAAGGAAGAAATCAAAAGATACCTTGAGAGAAATGAAAATAAAAATACAACAACCCAAAATCTATGGGACATAGCAAAAGTAGTCCTAAGAAGGAAATACATAAGAATACTGGCCTACTTCAAGAAACAAGAAAAATCTCAAATAAACAATCTAACCTTACACTTAAAGGAACTGGAAAAAGAATAGCAAACAATGCCCAAAGTGAGTAGAAGGAAAGAAATAATACAGATCAGAGTGGAACAAAATGAAATAGAGTCTAAGAAAACAATACAAAAGATCAATGAAACCAAGAGTTGGTTCTTTGAAAAGATAAACAAAATTGACAAACCTTTAACCAGACTCATCAAGATTAAAAGAGAGAGGGCCGGCCCGGTGTCTCAGGCGGTTGGAGCTCCGTGCCCCTAACGCCAAGAGCTGCCGGTTTGATTCCCACATGGGTCAGTGCCAGATGGCTCAGTTGGTTGGAGCGCGGGCTCTTGGGCACAAGGTTGCCGTTTTGACTCATCGACTCCCGCAGGCGATGGTGGGCTCCACACCCTGAAACTAAGATTGAACACAGCACCTTGAGCTAAGCTGCCGCTGAGCTCCCAGATGGCTCAGTTGGTTGGAGCGTGGGCTCTCAACCACAAGTTTGCCGGTTAACAACGGCAACTCGACCTGGAGCTGAGCTGCACCCTCCACAGCTAAGATTGAAAGGACAACAACTTGACTTGGAAAAAAGTCCTGGAAGTACACACTGTTCCCCAATGAAGTCCTGTTCCCATTCTCCCCCACCCCAAGAAAAAGAAAAGAAAAGAAAAGAAAAAAGAGAGAGGACCTAAATAAATAGAATCAGAAAAGAAAGAGTAGTGACAACAGACATCACAGAAATACCAAAAATTATTAGAAAATACTATGAGCAATTACATGCCAACAAATTGGACAATCTGGAGAAATGGGTAAATTCCTAGAAGCATACAATCTTCCAAGACTGAACAAGAGGAAACTGAAAATCTGAACTGATAAATTACTACTAACAAAATTGATCAGTAACAAAAAAACTCCCAAGAAACAAAAGTCTTGGATCAGATGGCTTCACAGGTGAATTTTATCAAACATTCAAAGAACAATTAACACTTATTCTTCTCAAACTATTCCAAAAAATTCAAGAGGAGGGAAGACTCCCAAGCTCAATTTATAAGGCCACCATTACCCTGATTCCAAAAACAGACAAAGACATTACAAAAAAAAAAAAAAAATATATAGACCCATGTCTCTGATAAACATAGATGCAAAATCCTCAACAAAATATCAGCAAACTGAATTCAACGATACATTAAAAAGATCATACATCATGATCAAGTGGGATTTATTCCTGGGATGCAAGGTTGGTTCAGCATCTGCAAATCAATTAATGTGATACACCACAGAAACAAAGTGAAAGACAAAAATCATATGATCACATAAATAGATGCAGAAAACGCATTTGGCAAACTCCAGCATCCATTTATGATAAAGATTCTCAATAAAGTGGGAACAGAGGGACCATGTCTCAACATAATAAATGTCATATATGAAAAACCCACAGCTAACATCACACTCAAAGGGGGAAAACTAAAAAACGTTATCCTTAAAATAAGGAATAAGACAAAGATGTCCACTGTAACCACTTCTATTCTACATAATATTGGAAGTCCTAGCCACAGCAATCAGACACAAAAAAAGAAATAAAAGGCATTCGAGTTGTAAAGGAAGAAGTAAAACTGTCATTATTTGTAGATGACATGGTATTATATATAAAGAACCCCAACGATTCCACCAAAATCTATTAGATCTGATAAATGAATTTAGTAAAGTAGCAGGATATAAAATTAACATTCAGAAATTGATTGCATTTTTATACACCAATAATGAAATATCAGAAAGAAAATAAGAAAATAATTCCATTTATAAATACATCAAAAACAAACAAACAAAAAACAACAACAAAAACAATAAAATACCCAGGAATAAATTTAATCAAGAAGGTAAAAGACCTGCACCTGGAAAATTATGACTTTAAAGAAAGAAGTTGAGGATACCAATAAATGGAAACATATACCATGCTAATGAATAGGAAGAATTAACATCAGTAAAATGTCCATACTGCCCAAAACAATCTATAGATTCAATGCAATCCCTATCAAATTTTACACAGAACTGGAACAAATAATCCTAAAATGTATACATAACCACAAAAGACCACAAATAGCCAGAGCAATCTTGAGAAAGAAGAAAAGAGTTGGAAGTATCACATTATCTGAAATAAAACTATACTATAAGGCTATAGTAATCAAAACAGCATAGTACTGGGGGAGAACTGGGGGAGATCCAAGATGGCAGAGAAGATAACCACTGTGCTTGCCTCCTCCCATGAATACATTAAAATTACAACAAAATTATAGAAAAATCAACCTGGAGAACCATCTGCAGTCTAGGTGAACAGGAGTTTTATAACTAAGGATATAAAGATGAAGCCACGTTGAGGCTGGTAGGAGGGGCGGAGATGTGGACTGGGCTGGCCCCAAACATCCATGTGGCACTTGAGAATTGCGAGAGATATATCAGCTGTGGAGGTTCTCCCTGGAGGAACAAGGGATCCCAGCCTCACACCAGGCTCACCAGCCTAGAGTACTGGTGCTGGGAAGAGGAGTCCTTACAACTGGCTGCAAAAAACAATGGGGATTCTGACTGTCCAGTGGGACAGGAGGCTACAGGAAACCCAGACATTCTCTTAAAAGGCCTGCTCACAGACTCACTCGCAGGCATTCACCCTGGGCTCCAATAGAAGGACAGTAACTTGGGGGATGTGAGAGATATGGGGAAAGACTGAGTTGTGTGGCTTCAGGGCAAGGAGTGGAGCGGCAGTTGCCATTTTCCCTGTAAGGGGTCCTTCTCTCAAGTAGCCGGAAGGCAGGTGCCATCTTTCCTGTGTTAAGCCCTCCCCCCATAGCCAAATCTGAATTGGTCTGGAAACCTCTACTTGCTCCACACTGATGACTCCCTGGCACCCCGCCCCACCCAACTTGCTGAACATTAGAGGCATTTTCTTGGCAAGCAGCCAGCCCCCACCCACATTGCATTCTTTCTTGGACAATTTTTTGGGGTTTGTGTGCTGCAGGTGGGAGGCAGCGAGTCTTGGTGTGCTCTGAGAAGTTTTCTGAGTATATCCAGGCTCAGCATGGACACCAAACCAGGAGTTACATTAATCTGGTGAACACAACTCATCCCACTCTGCTGACTCCCTGAAACCCCACTTCACCAATTTGTGTACCACATGAAGCTTTATCAGCAGAAGAACCTTATGGGAGCTGGCAGGGGCAACAGGTCTTGGGGTGTTCTGGCTTTTTGCAGAGCTACCCCATGCCCAGTACTGATGGCAGCCATCCTCGGTTCACAGAGTGGTCTCTCCCATACACCTTCAAGTTTAGCACAGGCAGCAACCAACTGTGGATTGCTTTGTAGTCCACAGTCAGTCACAGGCAGTGGGTGACCTGGACCTGCATTGGAACCCCTTCCAAGAGTCCCTAGAACCAACATACCTGGAGGTCGGCTTCAGAGCACAACAGAGCACCACCCAATTAGCTCCACAAGCATCACACACAAAGGGCGGTCTTAACAGGCACCAGAGCCCACTGGGGCAAATCCCGTTCAATGGGGTAAGCTCCCTGCACAGCAGCCCATAAACTGTGGACGGGGGCCAAACCCCACAGCCAATCAGCCTGAGGTTCAATCCTACCCACTGACATGTCAATCAAGACTCAACTATAACAGGAGGGTACACACAACCCACACAAGGGACACGCCTGGACCACCAAGAACAGGTGACCAGGGAGATTGTGTCAGGGCCCCACAGTGCACCTACTACATAAGGCCACCTAGCCCAAACTGGGAGGCATAGCAGATGTATGCAATACATAGAAACAAACACAGAGACGCAGCCAAAATGAGGAAATAAAGAATTACATCCCAACTGAAAGAACAGGAGAAAACTCCAGAAAAATAACTAATAGAAAATGGAGGCAGGAAACCTACCACATACAGAGTTTAAAACAATGGTTATAAGGATGCTCAAGGAACTTAGTGGAAATTTCAATAAAGAGATAGCAAGCATTATAAAGGACATAGAATCATTAAAAACAAAAACAAAAAACAGAAGTGAAGAATACAATAACTGAAATGAAGAATGCACTAGAAAGAATCACCAGCAGACTTGATGAAGCAGAGGATTGAATCAGCGATTTGGAACATAGGGTAGCAGAAAGCACCCAATCAGAACAGCAAAAAGAAAAAAGAATACAAAAAAAATGGGGAGAGTTTAAGAGACCTCTGGGACAACATCAAGTATAACAACATTCACATCATAAGGGTACCAGAAGGAGAAGAAAGAAATCAAGGGATTGAGAATCTATTTGAAGGAATAATGACTGAAAACTTTCCGAACCTGGTGAAGGAAGTGGACACACAAACCCAGGAAATGCATTGAGATCCAATCAAGATGAACCCAAACAGGCCTACACCAAGACACATTATAATTAAAACGGCAAAGGTTAAAGTCAAAGAGAGAATCCTCAATGCAGCAAGAGAAAGGCAACTAGTTACTTATAAGGGAGCTCCCATAAAATTTTCAGCTGATTTCTTTAGAAAATTGCAGGCCAATAGGCATTAGCATGAAATATTCAAAGTGATGAAAAGTAAGGACCTATAACCAAGAGTACCCTACCCCAAAAGGCTATCATTTAAAATCCAAGGACAGATAAAGAGCTTCCCAGGCAAGGAAAAGTTAAAGGAGTTCATCACAATCAAACCATTATTACAAGGAATTTTAGAGGGACTTCTTTAAGACAAAAAGAACAAACAAAAAAAGATTAAAAATATGCATAATAAAATGACAATAACATCATATTTATCAACAATTACTTTAATTGTAAAAGGATTAAACGCTCTAATCCAAAGATAGGGTGGCTGAATAGATAAAACAAGACCCTTACATATACTGCCCACAAGAGACTAACTTCAGATCAAAAGACGCAAACAGACTGAAAGTAAAAGGATGGAAAAAATATTTCATGAAAATTCAAATGAAAAAAACAAAATCTGGGGGAGCAATACTTAT
This sequence comes from Rhinolophus sinicus, assembly GCF_036562045.2. NCBI lineage: Eukaryota > Metazoa > Chordata > Mammalia > Chiroptera > Rhinolophidae > Rhinolophus > Rhinolophus sinicus. The sequence continues at coordinate 95,800,891 of NC_133768.1, forward strand.
AGCAGACAAAATAGACTTTTAAACAAAGGTTATAACAACATACAAAGAAGGACCCAGTAATCCCATGTCTGGGTATTTATCCCAAGAAACCCAAAATGCTACTTTGTGGGGACGTGTGCATCCATATGTTCCCTGCAGCATTGTTTACAATGGCCAAGATGTGGAGGCAACCTGGGTGTCTGTTGAAGGAAGAATGGATAAAGAGGAGGTGGTACATATATACAATGGAATATTGCTCGGCTATGGGAGGGAATGGTTTCTTGCCATCTGAGGAGGCATGGATGGACCTGGAGGGTATTGTGGTGAGTGGAGTATGTCAGACAGAGAAAGAGAGATGCGATGTGATTTCACTTATATGTGGAATCTAAAGAACAAAATGAACAAACAAACAAAACAGAAACAAACTCATAGATACAGAGAACATTTTGATCATTGCCAGATGGGAGGGTGGTTGAGGGGGTGGGTGAAAAAGGGAAGGGATTAAGAAGTACAAATTGTTTGTTACAAAGGAGACACGGGGATGTAGGGTATAGCACAAGGAATATAGTCAATAACTACATATGGTGTCAGATGGGTACTAGATTTATCGGGGAGATGGATAGGAGGGGGATTGGGAGCAAGGTGAGAAAGGTGAGGGGAGTAAGAAATACAAATTGGTAGTTACAAAATGGTCATTGGCATGTAAAGTAAAGCACAGGGAATATAGTCCATAATATGGTAATGACTATGTATAGTGTCAGGTGAGTACTAGACTAGTCAGGGGGTTACTTCTTAAATTATATAAATGTCTTGTACACCTGAAATTAATATAAAATAATTATTAAATGTCAACTGCAATTGAAAAATTAAAAAGTGGGTGGTGGTGAAGGGGATAAGAGGTCCAAATTTCCAGGTATAAAACAAATAAGTCATGGGGATGTAATATATAGTGTAGGGAATATAGTCAATAATATTGTGACAGCATTGTATTGTGTCATATGGTTGCTGGACTTATGATGGTGGTCACTACTTTGGATATGTAAATGTTGAATAACTGTGGTGTACACCTGAAACTAATATAATATTGTATGTTACCTATATTTTTAATAAAAATATTTTTAAAAACAGCATAGTATTGGCATAAAAACAGACACATAGATCAACGGAACAGAATAGAGAGCCCAGAAATAAACCTACACCTACGTGGTTATTTAATCTATGACAAAGGAGACAAGAACATACAGTGGCATAAGGACAGTCTATTCAATAAATGGTGTTGGGAAAACTGGACAGATACATGCAAATAAATGAAACTGGACCACCTTCTTATTCCACATACAAAAATAAACTCAATTGTAAGACTGGAAACCACAAAACTCTTTGAAAAAAACATAAGCAACAAACTTAACAACATTGCCCCTAGTAATATTTTTTCTGATCTATTTCTCTTTTCAAGCGGGGGAAACAAAATAAAAAATAAACAAATGGGACTACATCAAACTAAAAAGTTTTTGCATAGCAAAGGAAATGATCAACAAAATGAAAAGGCAACCCACTGAATATATTTGCCAATGATACATCTGATAAGGGGTTAATATTCAAACTTTACATATATATAAAAAACTCATACAAATCAACACCAAAAAAATAAACAATTCAATTAAAGATGGGCAGAGGGCCTAAATAGATATTTCTCCAAATAGGATATACACATGGCCAATAGACATGTGAAAAGACAGTCAATGTCACTAATCATCAGAGAAATACAAATTAAAACCGCAGTGTGATACCACCTCATACCTGTCAGAATGGCCATCATCAATAAATCAAAAAACAAGTATTGGTGAGGATGTGGAGAAAAGGGAACACTTGTGCAGTGTTGGTTGGACTGCAAATTGGTGCAGCCACTATGGAAAACTGTTTTGAGGTTCTGCAAAAAATTAAAAATAGAACTAACTTATGACCCAGCAATTCCACTTCTGGCTATTTATCCAAAGAAATCCAAAACACTAATTCGAAACGATATATGCACCCCTATGTTCACTGAAGCATTATTTACAATAGATAAGATATGGAAGCAACCGAAGTACCCATGAATAGATGATTGTATAAAGAAATTGTGGTACATACATAAAATGGAATATTACTCAGCCATAAAAAATGAAATCTTAAACCATTTGTGACAACATGGACGGAGCTAGAGGGTATTATGCTGAATGAAATGTCAGATAGAGAAAGATAAATACGATATGATCTCACTTATATGTGGAATCTGAAGAACAAAATAAACAAAACCACAAAACAGAAACATACTCCTAGATAAAGAGAACAAACTCATGGCTACCTGATGAGAGTGGGGTTGGGGTGCTGGGTGAAAAAGGTGGCGGGATTAAGAAGTACATATTGGTAGTTACAAAATAGTGAAGGGGATATAAAGTACAGCATAGGGAATACAGTCAATAATGTTACAATAACTATGTATAGTGCCAGGTGGGTACTAGACTAATTAGGGGGAATCACTGCATAAATTATATAAATGTCTAACCACTATGCTGTATACCTGAAACTAATATAAAATAATATTGAATGTCAACTATAATTGAAAAAGAAATGGATGAGATTTCAGAGTGAAAAGGCCTTGCAGGACCAATAAAGAAACTATATTTAAACACATTAAAATGTAATCATTAAAAACAAAAACAGATGAAAACCAGGGTCTTACAGCTTGGCACCCTAAACTTCTGGATATATATTCTAAATAATAATAATGATAATAATAATAATTTAATTTTTAAACAACTTTATTGAGGTATAATTTAAATACCATAAAATTCACCCATTTCAAGCAAATTTTAAGTGCACTATTTAGTGATTTTTAGTAAATTTAGCAAGGTGTGCAACCATCATCAATACATTAGAACACTTTTATCAGCTCACTAGCTAATAAGATGCCTCATGCCCTTTTATAGGGTAATCCCTCAATGGATTCTTACTTTTTCATATTGAGCTCTCTGCCATTACTATTGGCTACTCTTTGCCTTAAAACTTACTTTCTGACACAGATTTCTCCTGGGTCCCTCCTCTGCCTCTCTGATCATCCTCATTCTACTTCCTTTGTTTTGTTTAAAGATGGGTGTGATGGGTGTTCTCTCATCTGTCCCTTGGCCTTCCACTCTTCTCACTTTACAAGTCTTCTTTTTCTTTTTCTTTAAGAATTATTATTATTAAACCTTTTAATTTATTTTTTAAGTGTGCTCCAAGTCAAGTAATTGTTCAATCTAGTTGTGGAGGGCACAGCTCACTGGCCCATGTGGGAATCCAACCGGCAACCTTGTTGTTATTAAGAGCACTGCGCTCTAACCAACTGAGCTAACCGGCTGCCCCTTTACAAGTCTTCTCGAATGCTCTCATCTGTGCTCTTGGTTCTATCACTGAGGATTTTCCAATTTGCCCAGAAGTGAATGCTTCTACCTAGCCATCTAGTTGCCCAAGCCAGAAACCTGCAAATCACCTTAGCTTCCTCCTCCTTTTTCATTCTTGAAGCTGAAATAATTATCGTACCTTGTAAATTCTGTTTCCTTACTGTTTGGTGAATTCTCCTTTACATTGCCATTGCTGGCTACTGCTCCTATTTAGATTATGTTCTCATGTCTCACCTGGAGGGTTGTTACAGCCTCTCTGCCACGTCCTCCTGCATACCATCCTCCACACACTTTAGAGTCCTTTTGTTTTGTTAATTTAACTACTCCACACAGGAATACATTCTTGAAGCTAAAGAGTCAAACAGTTCCTTAGTATAGAGAGCACAAAATAAGAAAGCCCACTCTTCAACCTTCCCCTTAGCACAACTCCCTAGGGGTAATTACTGGTATATTTTCTATACATATGCATATACTTCAATGTTTTGGAAATATTTGCATGTTAATACATGTAGAACGGTCCTTTTAATCCTTGCAAGAAATTCCATAGTATGAATATAGCAGTTAGCCATTTCCCCTCTCATACCCTGTTTCCCTGAAAGTAAGATCTAGCCGGACAATCAGCTCTAATGTGTCTTTTGGAGCAAAAATTAATGTAAGACCCAGTATTACATTATATTAATTATATTATATTACATTACATTATATTAAGACCCGGTCTTATAGAAAAATAAGACCGGGTCTAATATTAATTCTTGTTCCGAAAGACACATTAGAGGTGATTGTCTGGCTAGGTCTTATTTTCGGGGAAACACGATAGACATTTAGTTTGTTTCTAATTTTTCCCTGGCACAAAGAAGGCTGCAGTGAACAAACACCTCTGGACACGTGGTGTATTTCTGTAAGTTATATTCCTAGAATAATCCTGGCATGTAGCAATGGAGGCTGCATGGGAGGTTAAGTTGCAGGACAGTAGGACAGAAGGTGGGAAGGATTGGTCGGAGACGATTGAGAGAGAAAGGAGATTTTTTTTGAAAAGATGATGCAGAAGGTATCAAGGAAATAGGAGAATATTAAGGAATCCTTGGGGAAAAATCATCTTATAATGTTGTCACCTTAATGCAACAGCCATTTAAAACAAACAAACAAACAAAATCCTTAACATTCATTTAAAACAAACTATGCATTTCCAAACTATGAGAAATCTGTCTGGGTACAATTGCCATAGTAGAGGACTTGGGAGTCACAGTGACCCACTGATGAATATGATTGGGCAATAAAGCGCTTTCAAGAAGATCAGGATTAAGCTAAACTACATTAATTGGATTGTGGAGCAAATTCTAGTACAGAAGCTGTCACTATGGTCCTTGGTTGTACTCCTTTGACTATTGGTTTTCATTTTTATTTTCACAATTTTATTTTGGAGGATGTTGAGAGTACTTCTCAGAGAAGAGAATCCAAATCATTAAGAGGGTGGAAAATACGTCTTTTGAGGAAGTGCTAAAGAAAATATAATTATCTGGTAACCTTTGATTCATTTCCAAAGTGGTGACATTTGGTCCTGAGACTCACTTGACCGAGAATTTTTAATGCCAGTAATAAGTTCACTGCTCAGCTTGCAAGTACACAACTGCATAAGCAACAATGTAAAGTGAAAACCAAAATGAGCAAACTGTAATTATGTATGCAGTGTCACCAGAGAAAGCAATTTACTAAAGGGATTACCACCATTAAAGATGCATTCTGTTTCAACAGATATTGTTTTCTTTAATTGATTTGTCCCAATACGTTCTCCCTATGTCATGCAGAATTCCAGTCAGACAGCAATTTCTGTTGTGTTTTTAATTTCTCTGCCAAGAGATTAAAGGAAGTAAGTCGAGCTTCTCCAGTAACTATAATTTCCTCACAAATGGAAGAAGTATTAACAGAGAGCCATAGAGACAGATTACAGTTTAGGTCACCCAGGAGAGAAATCTGAAGCCCCCTTTTGACTAACAACAAGGTAAGTAATCCTCAAATCTTTTTTCCTTATACTATTAAGCCTAAAACCAAGTTTAGGAGGCCTCCTTTTCAACTTGATTTTTTTTTTTTTTTGGTTTCACCTTTCTCATGCCCCAGCCGGCCAGTCAGTCAAGCAGGCATCATTTAGAGGGTGCGGGGTCCTGATAACAGACTTAGGCAGCATTCTTCACCTACCAGTCTCTCTCACCCTGCCTTCTTTACCTTGCACTGCTCTTTTTTTTTCTTTCAGGTGTGACAGTGAAATTTATTACTTTGTGAAAAAGATTGTAATTAAAATTTAAACAATCTGGATTCTTTAAGAACAGTTTAGCAGTCATGATCTTTCACTTAGAGAAAACTCCACTGACATTGGTTTTATTCACAGTAGCATTCTTGTTTAGATCTTTAAAATTCTTGTGGAAATTGAGTTGTGATTGACAGTGATGTGTGTGTTAGGACAACCTGGGTAAATCTGTCTCTGTCATCCGAGTTAATAATGGCTGATTAGTCCTCCATGTACCTATCCGACTCATGAGCTGACAGTGGCCAGGTGAGGAAGAGAATGAAAGATGTCCCATCTCTGTTATCCTGGTAACACACTGGACAGCAAGGCTTGCATCACTCTTGACTTTATTACAGACCAACTCAGGAAGTGAAAGGACGATTCTTCTTTCCACTGTGGTTACTTTTGTGGATGTGTCTGCACCTGCAGAGGCAGGCTTCAGAGCTCGGCCAACCATCAATGCCAAGCTGCCCTTTAATTTCTTCTTCCTGTTTGTTTGACATAAGTTGTTAATTAAGGAAACTAGACCACACCTCTACAATAGAGTGGGTGTGGGGCCCGGGGTCCCTCGGAAACATCCCATTTTGTTATACTTCTGACCCTTGAGGTTGCTCCCAAACCAGCACACCTCCCCTCTTTACTCATTTCCCTCCTTTTGGAAATTTGATTGCTTGGTTTGACTTTAGAAGGGGCACCATCCGGTCCTGGGTCATTTCCCAAACTCTCAACACGTAGGTCATACGTAGAAACCAAACTGCACCTTTGGGAGGATGGTAAAGTGAACAGATTTGAAGCAGCACAGGCATTGAGGGTTTACCCAGTTTATCACCCCCTGCTTTAACATGAGTTATTTTAAAAATAGTCATTGTTTTCCTTTCAGGTTTTCTTTCCTTTTCAGGTCCCATTGAAATGAACACAAAAATAGCAAAATACTGTCTAAAATCATGCAATTTGAATACAAGGCCTCAGGAGGGGATCCTCCCCCAAATGTCATGTTAATTGCAGTGGAGTGTTGGGTCCAATGGACATTTCAGGCAATGTTGCCAGCTAGCTCTCCCACTGGTAGGCTGGTATGGGGGGCCACAGAACACTGCTCTTTTTTTAAAACAGTATTTTTTTTATTAGTTTCAGGTGTACAAAACAGCATAGTGATTAGACATTTATATACCTCACAAAGTGATAACCCCAGTAAGTTTATTACCCATCTGACACTGTACATAGTTATTACAATATTATTGACTATATTCCCTATGCTGTACTTTATATCCCCGTGACTCTTTCTTTTTAAATTATAGTTGATGTTCAATATTATTTTATATTAGTTTCAGGTCTTTCCTCTATAGCTTCTTTCCCTAAAACCTCTTCTAACCCTTGCCATTTCCAGAGTAATTTTGGGGGGGAAATAGGGTTAACATGTATCAACTTCTGGGTCCTTATCTTTGTTATCATAACCTGAGTCCTTCTAAAACATTTTGGTTTAAATGTACTATCACAACAAAAATAAAAAAATAAAATAAATGTATTATCACAGATAACTCCTGGAAGTGGATGGTGGATGTGGCAGCCACAGGTGAATGGGAAGGTTTATGTTAAGTATGGTTAGTACAATGTAATTAATTAATTAAACACTTGTTGAGTCCTAGCAACATTTATTGATGTCCTCACTTAACGTCATTGATAGGTTCTGAGATTAAACAAAAGGATGTATAACAAAAACCATTTTACCATAGGTTAATTTTTATAAACAAGAATCAGGTTCCTACATAATCTTATCAATGTTATAACAAAACTACATGGAATGAAATGTTACTTGAGGACCTGCTGTACTGGAACCCAGGCAGGCCAGGCACTGCGGATACAGGAGAAAACACGGAGCCAGCCCTCATGGAGCTCTCCATCCAGCAGGAGAAGGACACACAGTATAGGTGCCAGGTGGGGCAGCAATAAAAATGAATTGGGCACCTGCTGTTTGCTAGACACTGTGCCAGGGGCTGTGGTGGATACATAGATAGGAAAACTCAGTCGTTGGCCTCCAGGAGCTCTCTATCCTGTCAGGAAGATGAGACGAGTCTAAAAATAACTGTATCCAAGTTAGATTGTGTCACAAGAGAGGCACTAACCAAGTGCTACAGGAATTCTGAGCAACGACAGATCCTGTTGAGGGTTCTGAGAAGGGCAACCTGGGGAAGAGAATACTTCGTTATTTAGAACCAAAGTCTTAATACTTCTCAAATGAGATAAGATACGAGGTCTGTCAAATATAAGGTGATAGAAGCAGAACTGACTCTGGGTGGTGGACACACAATGTGATATATAGATGATGTAATACAGAATTGTACACTTGAGACCTATGTAACTTTACTAACAACTGTCACCCCAATAAGCTTTAATTAAAAAAAAGAAAAAAAACCGAGATGTGACAATTAAGTTCGCGAACTCATCCTAAAAAAAGTGCTACATAACTCATTGCTGAATATCACTGCGGTCACCTTCGAAATGCTCCGCTTGGAAAGCTATGCCCCAATTCCAGTGCCTAGTCCACCCTTCAAAGAAATTTTGGAACTCTTTTTCTGGAATGGCCATCAGACCTGTCGTCGTATTACCCTTGATGTCCTGAATGTAATCAAAATGTCTTCCTTTCAAAATTTCCTTTATCTTCAGGTAAAGAAAAAAGTCATTGGGGGCCAGATCAGGTGAGTAGGGTGGGTGTTCCAATACAGTGATTGGTTGACTGGCTAAAAACTCCCTCACAGACAGTGCCGTGTGAGCTGGTGCATTGTCGTGATGCAAGAGCCATGAACTGTTGGTGAAAAGTTCAGGTCGTCTAACTTTTTCATGCAGCCTTTTCAGCACTTCCAGATAGTAAACTTGGTAAACTGTCCAGTGGTACAAATTAATAATGAAAAATCACTCGACTTCCGGAAAAATGGCGGAGTGAGGTGAGCCTCTGTAAAGCTCCCCTGGAATTTACAAAGAATCGAACAACAAAAACTCCACAAAGGACTCCCTGCACAGCAGACAGGCAAGACGAAGAGGCCCACTACCGACTGAAATCACCCACAGGTGGTAGATTCGCGCAAGTGGAGGGAGGAGGAAAGGGAGAAGCGCGCGGAGACAGAACCGCGCGGGCGCAGGACGCAGACCTCGCTCAGTGCACCGAGCTCGCTGCTTCCCGGAACTACCGCAGCTGCGGGAGATCGGATTGCTAGGGCTCCGCTAGGGCTCCACAGGGCTGAGGGGACAGCATATATCACGGCTGAACCCAACGCTCACGGCAGAGACCTCGGAGTAAAGACTGAGGGAAAAAGGCTGAAAACGGTGGTTTAAGCCCACACTGCCGAGCAGAGAACGGAGCCTCAGGCACTGAGACTAGGCGCCCCCTCCCTCCCCTCCCAGAGCTCGCCCCGCCCCACCTGCCCTGTGCTAGAAGCGAAACAGTAGCAGTGTCAGATCAAAACAACAGAGAATTTGCTATTTTGAGAACTGTGGAGCGCAGACACAAATTCACAGCCCAACTAGTTCCAGCAAAGGGGAGAGAGCTGTGGAAGCAGGACCGGCTGTGGTGGAGGTCGCCGCCATTGCTCTGGGCCACCTCTCACAACTCACCCCGCCCCTGACCCCACCTATCTGGGCGGATCCATGCAGGAGTAAACAGAACTGCTGAAACATACGGGCTCTGAATCAGGAGCTGGAAGAGCTTTGGAACATCAAAAGCTCTCCGCATACCCACCGGGACACTGCGCCCTGTGACCTAGACAAACTATTAACAGAGGAGAAGCCCGTCTCCCAGGGAATCCCCCCATTGTGTGAGAAGTTGGAATAGTGCAGAGAAAACATAGCACTACCGTGTGGGAGAAGAAAAATAAGTTGCAGTTGGAGAAATAATAAAACATTCTACCAACAAGTACTGGCAAACAAAAGAAAGACCGCTTCCTATCAACCTGTTGCAGAAGTCACTCCTGTAGATGTCTAGGAAGAGAAATAGTAAACCAGTAATCGCCATGAATAACCAAGGCAACAAGATAGCTCAGAAAGAAAGTGAACAATCTCCAGAGAAGGCACTTAAAGATACAGAAATATGTGACTTAAATGACAGAGAATTCAAGATTGCAGTTCTGAAAAAACTCAACGAGATACAAGAAAACACAGATAGGCAGTTAAATGAACTCAGAAACTCAATCAAAGAACAGCATGAGCATTTTACGAAAGAGATTGAAATTTTAAAAAACCAAATAGAATTTCTGGAGATTAAGAACTCAATAGAAGAAATTAAGAATGAAATAACCAGCTTAGGTAGTAGAGTTGACCAGATGGAGGAAAGAATCAGTGACATCGAAGATAGAAACCTGGAAATGACACAGATAGAAGAAGAAAGAGACTTGAGACTTAAAAGAAATGAAAGAACTCTACAAGAACTTTCTGACTCCATCAGAAAGAGCAATATAAGAATAATGGGCATACCAGAAGGAGAAGAAAGAGAGAAGGGAACAGAGAATATATTCAAACAAATTGTCGATGAGAACTTCCCAAATTTGTGGACAGAACTGGACCCTCGAATCCAAGAAGCAAATAGAACACCTAGTTACCTCAATCCCAACAGGCCTTCTCCAAGGCACATTGTATTGAAGCTGTCTAAAATCAACGACAAAGAAAGAATCCTCAAGGCAGCCAGGGAAAAGAACGGTAACTTACAAAGGAAAGCCCATTAGATTATCATCAGATTTTTCAGCAGAAACTCTACAAGCCAGGAGGAGTGGAACCAAATATTCAAACTATTGAAAGAGAGAAATCATGAGCCAAGAATAATATATCCAGCAAAGATATCCTTTAGATATGAAGGAGGAATAAAGACCTTTCCAGACATACAGAAGCTGAGGAATTTTCTAATACACGACCTGCACTACAAGAAATACTAAAGGAGGCTATTCGACCACCATCAACAGGGACAATTTGTGGCAAACAAAACTCAAAAAGGGGAGAGTAAAGGCCTGAACGGAATATGGGAATGGAGAAAGTAAGCGTGCTGAAGAAAATGGAATACTCTAAATATCAAACTTTCTTTTACATAAACTTAAGGGTAACCACTCAAAAAAATCCAGAACTGAAATATATACTGAAATAAAAGAAGAAACAGAGGGAAACATCATAGAATACCACCACACAGAAATAATAGACAACAACAAAAAGGCAAAGAAACAATGGAGACACAGCCTTACCTGAAAACTAAAGATAGAATGACAGGAAATCCTCACATATCAATAATCACCCTAAATGTAAATGGACTGAACTCACCAATAAAAAGGCACAGAGTAGCAGATTGGATCAAAAAGTAAACCCAACCATATGCTGTCTCCAAGAGACACATCTCAGCTACAAGGACAAGCATAGACTCAAAGTGAAAGGGTGGAAATTGACACTCCAAGCAAATGGTACCCAGAGAAAATCAGGTGTAGCCATAATGATATCAGATGAAACAGACTTCAAGGTGAAAAAAATAACAAGAGACAAAGATGGACATTTCATAATGGTGAAGGGGACTGTACAACAAGAAGACATAACAGTCATCAATATTTATGCCCCCAATCAGGGAGCACCGAAATACACCAAGCAACTACTAACAGAACTAAAGGGAGAAATTGACCAAAACACAATTATACTAGGGGACTTAAATACATCATTGACAGCTATGGATAGATCATCCAAACAGAAAATAAATAACGAAATAGTAGCCCTAAATGACACATTAGATGAAATGGACATAATTGACATTTATAGAGCACTTCATCCTAAAACATCAGACTATACATTCTTTTCTAGTGTACATGGAACATTCTCAAGGATAGACCATATATTGGGACATAAAATCAGTCTCAACAAATTTAAGAAGATTGAAATCATACCATGCATATTCTCTGATCACAAGGCTTTGAAATTGGATATCAACTGTAAAAAGAAAGCGGAAAAACACAAATACATGGAGATTAAACAACATACTTTTAAAGAAGGACTGGGTCAAAGAAGAAATTAGAGGAGAGATCAAAAGATACATAGAAACAAATGACAATGAAAATACATCCTACCAAAATTTTTGGGATGCAGCGAAAGCAGTTTTAAGAGGCAAATTTATCTCATTACAGGCCTATCTCAAGAAACAAGAAAACTCCCAAATAAAAACCCTCATGTTACACCTAAAGAGCTACAAAAAGAAGAACAAGTGAAACTCAAGGTCAGCAGAAGAAAGGAAATAACAAAAATGAGAGCAGAACTAAATGAAACAGAGAGCAAAAAGAAAATAGAAAAAAGTTAATGTGACAAAGAGCTGGTTCTTTGAAAAGATTAACAAAATTGACAAACCCTTGGCTAGACTTACTAAGATAAAAAGATTCTGATTAACAAAATCAGAAACGTAAAAGGGTAAGTTATCACGGACACCACAGAAATACAAAGGATCATTCAAGAATACTATGAAGGACTATATGCCACCAAATTCAACAACCTAGAAGAAATGGACAAGTTCTTAGAAACGTATAGCCTTCCAAGGCTGAACCATGAAGAACTGGAAAATCTAAACAGACCGATCACCAGTAACGAAATTGAATCAGTCATCGAAAACCATCCCAAAAGCAAAAGTCCGGGACCAGATGGCTTCACTAGTGAATTCTACCAAACCTTCAAAGAGGATCTAATACCAATTCTGCACAAACTCTTCCAAAAAATTGAAGAAGAGACAGTACTCCCTAACTCATTTTATGAGGCCAACATTACCCTGATACCAAAACCTGGTAAGGACAGCACAAAAAAGAAAACTACAGACCAATATCTCTGATGAATACCGATGCAAAAATCCTAAATAAAATTCTAGCAAATCGAATACAACAATGCATTAAAAGATTATTCATCACGACCAAGTGGGGTTCATCCCGGGGCACAAGGATGGTTCAACATCAAATCCATCAATGTGATACATCACATAAACAAAATAAAGGACAAAAATCATATGATTATATCAATTGATGCAGAAAAAGCATTTGACAAGATACAACATCCATTTATGATTAAAACACTTAATAAAATGGGTATAGAAGGAAAATACCTTAACATAATAAAGGCCATATATGACAAGCCCTCTGCTAATCTCATAATTAATGGAGAAAAACTGAAGCCCTTTGCTCTACGTTCAGGAACACGACAGGGATGTCCCCTATCACCTCTGCTTTTCAACATAGTGTTGGAAGTCCTTGCCAGAGCAATCAGGCAAGAGAAAGAAATAAAAGGCATCCAAATTGGGAATGAAGAAGTTAAATTATCACTCTTTGCAGATGACATGATGCTATATATAGAAAACCCTAAAGACTCCACCAAAAAGCTATTAGAAACAATCAACGAATACAGTAAAGTTGCCGGCTACAAAATCAACGCACAAAAGTCCATTGCCTTCCTATATACTAACAATGAAATCTCAGAAAAAGAAATACAAAAAACAATTCCTTTTGCAATTGCAGCAAAAAGAATAAAATACCTAGGAATAAACTTAACCAAGGATGTGAAAGACCTATATGCTGAAAACTATAAGACATTTTGAAAGAAATTGAAGAAGACACAAAGAAATGGAAAGACATTCCGTGCTCATGGATTGGAAGAATCAACATAGTTAAAATGGCCATATTACCCAAAGCAATATACAGATTCAATGCAATCCCCATCAAAATCCCAATGGCATATTTTAAAGAAATAGAACAAAAATCATCAGATTTGTTTGGAACCACAAAAGACCCGAATAGCCAAAGCAATCTTAAGAAAAAGAACAATAATGGAGGTATCACACTTCCTGACTTTGGCTTGTACTACAGGGCTACAATAATCAAAACAGCATGGTATTGGCAGAAAAACAGACACATAGACCAATGGAATAGAATTGAGAACCCAGAAATAAAACCACATAAATATGGACAGATAATTTTTGACAAAGAAGCTAAAACATACAATGGAGCAAAGACAGCCTCTTCAATAAATGGTGCTGGGAGAATTGGATAGCCACGTGCAAAAGAATGAAACTGGACTGCTATTTGTCACCATGTACCAAAGTTAATTCAAAATGGATCAAAGACTTAAGCATAAGACCTGACACAATAAACTGCATAGAAGAAAACATAGGTACTAAACTTATGGACCTTGGGTTCAAAGAGCATTTTATGAACTTGACTCCAAAGGCAATGGAAGTAAAAGCTAAAATAAACGAATGGGACTATATGAAACTTAAAAGCTTCTGCACAGCAAAAGAAACCATTGACAAAATAAAGAGGCCACCAACTGAATGGGAGAAGATTTTTGCAAACAGTGCCTCCGATAAGGGCTAGTATCCAGAATATACAAGGAACTCATGCAACTCAACAACAAAAAACAAACAACCCAATTGAAAAATGGGCAGAGGACTTGAAGAGACATTTCTCCAAAGAGGACATACAAATGGCAAATAGACATATGAAAAAATGCTCAACATCACTAATCATCAGAGAAATGCAAATCAAAACCACAATGAGATATCACCTCACCCCAGTCAGAATGGCTATCATCAACAAGACAAATAGTAACAAATGTTGGAGAGGCTGTGGAGAAAAAGGAACCCTCATACACTGTTGGTGGGAATGCAGACTGGTGCAGCCGTTATGGAAGGCAGTGTGGAGGTTCCTCAAAGAATTACAAATAGAATTGCCATATGACCCAGCAATCCCTCTCCTGGGTATCTACCCAAAAAATCTGAAAACATTTAGAGATAAAGACACGTGTGCTCAATGTTCATTGCAGCTTTGTTTACTGTGGCCAAGACATGGAAACAACCAAAATGTCCTTCGATAGATGAATGGATAAAGAAGTTGTGGTATATATACACAATGGAATACTATTCGGCGGTAAGAAAAGATGATATAGGAACATTTGTGACAACATGGATGGATCTTGAGAGAGTAATGCTGAGCGAAACAAGTCAGACAGAAAAAGCAGAGAACCATGTGATTTCACTGATATGTGGTATATAAACCAAAAACAACAAAAGAACAAGACAAACAAATGAGAAACAGAAACTCATAGACATAGACAATAGTTTAGTGGTTGCCAGAGGGTAAGGGGGGCGGGGGGTGGGGCGTGGGAGATGAGTGTAAGGGGGATCGAATATATGGTGATGGAAGGAGAACTGACTCTGGGTGATGAACACACAATGGGATTTATAGATGATGTGATACAGAATGGTACACCTGAAATCTATGTAATTTTACTAACAATTGTCACCCCAATAAATTTAATTTAAAAAAAAAAATAAAATAAATTAAAAAAAAAGAATCCCTCTGCTATCAAAAAATGTTAGCAACATTGTTGCAGTAAGTTTGCAAACTTAATTGTCAGACTTTGTATGTAAATATAATTTGTAACCTTAATGTGTTCCACAAACACGTTACTTATTTGAGAAAGCCATGAATATTAGTCCTTCCTCTGAAGAAACACTGCTCTCATGCTACACATTACCCTCACCCCTCTTTTTATGTCCGTCTGTGTGTCTGTCTGTCTGTCTCTCTCTCTCTCTCCTTTACTGTTTGGTGATCCAAAGTTTTCAGGGATGTGCTTTGGTCTCCTTCAGTGACTGACAGGAAACCGAAGTCAATAACACAGGGCCAGATGTGCAGAAGGTGTGGATTGCCAGCCATGCCCTGTCACCAGCAGGTTCACTATAATTGCACTCAGAGAGATTTCCAATGCACCACCTTGCGGGTGTTTGGTGTATCCGAGCACAGGCGCAGTGGGGTGCAGCTGCTCTTCAAATGAAACCCTAAACCCTTTCAAACACTCGGCAATCTTTCTACTTTCTCATCTTGTGAAGCTCTGAAGATTTCCTTCTGTACATTTTTCTAGCATGATGTGAGATACCAGTTTAGTCAGGAAAGATTTAGGAGAAGGTCTTTTAAATGTATACTCCTTTAAAAAGGAGTGTTTTTTTCACCCTGGAGTTTTGCCATTAACTATCTGTCAGTTTATTTGCACATTTTATGAACTGAAGAGCAAATGTATTCCCACTTAAAAAGAAACAGATTTGGATGGGTTACTTTATCAGTCCTGATTACTGAAATGAAGACAATTAAAAGCCAGACAGAGATAATGAAAGAGGTCAGATACAGTAAGATAAGTGAGTGACAAATCCTGTGTCTCATATTCTCATTCCTGCTTTAAAAATGAAAAGTAAATATACTTCAATAATGTAGGTTATTATTGAAGAAGTAAAGACATATACTACTTTCCAAAGAGTTTCTGACCGAGAGGTACTGCTGTGCTAGCCGTGATCACCCTCCAACTTCCCTCATGACCGCCCCCCTCATTGCCTATTTTAGAATATCAACTCACCTAGAGTAAGAAGCATGTTGGTACTATAGTTATGGGAAGGTTTCATCTCGTAGATTGGTAAACAGAGGCTACCAGCTTGAATTACTGAAATTAGCAAGGCTAATGCAATATCACTATTCAAAACAGTGCCAATTTGGAATTTCTTAATGGCCTCAGGAGAGGGAGTCTTTATACATCCTACAATCTCTCTTCATTCTTACCTAAATTCCTTCTCATAGATGTTATGAATGGCCTGTTTTGTAGCCAACACAAACTTTGTCCAGTAAAATAATGTAAGGAACTCAGAATGAAAAGAGATTAGCTGTCCCTGGCTCCTGTTATTTTAAAGCAGAAATAACTTTGGCTTCTACTGATTCATAGACAAAGCTTGAAATGCAAAGCATGCCCAACTCTAGATTCAGCATGAAAAGGACCTTAAAATATGCCCAAGTGCAAGTAAAGGACTTATTAAAGGGAAGAAAAGAGGCACTTTTCACACACTCCCAAGCTCTTTAGTCCTGTCATATCAGTAATCTTGCTTAAGAATTTCATTCTATTTACATTTCTTCTCCCTTTAAATATCCCCAGGACTCATAGGGCATCAAATATTGAAGCTTGTAAGACATTAATTTCTTTATGTTAATTATGGGGAAGGCATGTGAAGTGCACAAGTGATAGAATTTTGAGCTACTGCAGTGATTTCAATAGGAATTAAAATCAGTTCTGTAGTTTTAATTGAACACCTGATAATTTATCAACACAGATATTTTGGGAAGCAAACTTCAAGTATCTTCTTTTGACTATTTTTGGCTTTGTTTCAGAACAAGGGCATTTTCCAGTGGGAAATTTAGTTTATATTTGATGACACAAGTGTGAACTGAAGCATTTGGGTGACTATGAAAACATTTATAAAAGCATAACATAGAAGGCTTTCAAGCCACAGTACATAAAGCACATAGCTCTAAAATATACACATGCACACACATACAGGCTTTCTGTTTTAACTTTAGGATAACTCAAAAGAATGAAAATAGAGCCCGAAAACCTTTTGGGCATCTTGGAATAGTTGTGGGAAATAAAAAAGGCGAAGGAGTCATGAGAACCTTCCCAAGCAGCATTAAAGTAAGTAGGCAGCCTGGTTCAGTTCCCCTCAGAGGTGTTAGGTTCTAGTCCTGATTTTCCCCAAGATTAAGAATAATTATTTAGTAACAAGTGTTGGAGAGGCTGTGGAGAAAAAGGAACCCTTATACTCTGTTGGTGGGAATGCAGACTGGTGCAGCCGTTATGGAAGGCAGTGTGGAGGTTCCTCATAAAATTACGAATAGAATTTCCATATGACCCAGCAATTCCTCTCCTGGGTATCTACCCAAAAAATCTGAAAACATTTAGAGATAAAGACACGTGTGCTCCAATGTTCATTGCAGCTTTGTTTACGGTGGCCAAGACATGGAAACAACCAAAATGTCCTTCGATAGATGAATGGATAAAGAAGTTGTGGTATATATACACAATGGAATACTATTCGGCGGTAAGAAAAGACGATATAGGAACATTTGTGACAACATGGATGGATCTTGAGAGTGTAATGCTGAGCGAAGTAAGTCAGACAGAAAAAGCAGAGAACCATGTGATTTCACTGATATGTGGTATATAAACCAAAAACAACAAAAGAACAAGACAAATGAGTAACAGAAACTCATAGACACAGGCAATAGTTCAGTGGTTACCAGAGGATAAGAGGGGTGGCGGGTGGGAGATGAGGGTAAGGGGGATCAAATATATGGTGATGGAAGGAGAACTGACTCTGGGTGGTGAACACACAATGGGATTTATAGATGATGTAATACAAAATTGTACACCTGAAATCTATGTAATTTTACTAACAATTGTCACCCCAATAAATTTAATAATAAATAAATAAAAGAATAATTATTTAATGTCTGTGCCTCAGCCTCCATCTGCGATATAATTCATGAAATAAAGTAGGACTTAGGTGGAATTTGCATGGGTAGGTCCATTTTGATCAGACGCTAGTCTGTTTCCATAGGATTACTTAGAAGTGGGGATCACTGCCATGGAACCACAGTGGAAATGTTAAGTTCTGGAAGGGCAGTGTGAGAGACTGAGTACTCCAGGTGCATAAGCCTATTCTCCCAGGTCCATCACTTACTAGCCATCTGACCACAGTCCTTTAAATCTGAGGTTTTATTTGGGAATCTGCAAAATGGGATGATACCACTGCTTTCACAGGACAGTAGAAGAAATTAAGCGAGATAACACCTATGTCCCAGTTCGTGGACAAAAGAAAGGGAAATGTTCAGGAATGGGGAGAAAGTAAAAGGACATCTGAAATACAGAGGGTGCCAAAAAAATGTATACACATTTTAAGAAAGGAAACAACTGTATTAAAAGTACACTGATGGTAACCACTTTGAGCTCCTCTTGTATAATAACTGCAGAAGTCAAATGTGACTTGTATTCATCTTTTGTTACCAGTATATATTGAGTATTACAATTTTAATACAGTTTTTTCCTTTCTTAAAGTGTGTATACATTTTTTGGCACCCTCTATATGTTTCTTTTTTCCCCAAAAAATGATAATGTAATTTCTATTAAAATCCTAGAATTTAAAAAAAAAATTTTTTAAACTTATTGGGGTGACAATTGTTAGTAAAATTACATAGATTTCAGTTGTACAATTCTGTATTACATCATGTATAAATCCCATTGTGTGTTCACCACCCTCTATATGTTTCTGTCCCTGCAGAGAAGTAGTAGGGGAGAATTATGCAAGGCTGAGTTTGGGCGTATTTAAACTTTGTTTAGGAACCAATAAATGAAGCTGGGCTACAAGATTTCAAAACACTTGGGGGAAAAAAAAGCAAGCTGGCTATCTAATGCTATGGAAACAAGGTAAAAGAATTGTTTTGTTCAATTCAACTATCTTTTTTAGAAAGTCGATCCAACGGATTTGTATCTAGATAGTTAGATTGAGTTTGAATATGCAGTTAGTTGTACTTAGCGTTAAAAACATTAGAAATAATCCAATTTACAATTTTTGCTCAAATGAGAAAATAAAGAAACCATTACAGGTAACAGTTAAAAGATATTAAATGTTTTCTTACAGAAAGTTCCAGGAACTATTTTGAAATGCCACATCCTAGACTTTCAGATATAAATCAAGTTGTCCTTCCTCATACCTTTATTACTGATGAAAACCAACAAGCTAGCACATCAGGCATTTTTGAAATAAAGTTCAAAGACTTGCTTTTTTCGTTTTGAGGCAATTCAGTCTACTTGGCTCTTCATTTTCTGACAAGGTTTCCCTGAATTTTATGCCTCTATAGCCAGGAGCCTGGGCCCAGACATCAGTGAGTATTTCATTTAGCCGGGCTCAACCCTAATTCCCATTTCCACTGTGCATACCCAGACCATTTTTAAAGATGGAGTGCTCCACTGTCCTGGCTCTCTGATAAGGTATGGGTGGGGCTCTGGCCAATCATTTCACCAGGTTTCATTTCCCACTCTCAGGCTGCCTCTAGAAGTACTTTGGAGAAGAATATGCTGGAGAGGTTAGGCCAACTTCAAATTGTGCATTCATAACCTAGTAGAGGAGTAAAGGAGCTTAAAGGGATCCTAGGATCAAGTCTGGGATTTGGCCCACCCTAGAGTGACCTGCCATTGTTAGTTTGGTTTGGACCCATTTATCAACCTTGAAATTTGCTACCAGTCCATCAGCTTCTTAGGAGAGATGAATCCACAGAAGTGATAGGGATCTGTAGCTACCAAGAAACCTGACAGCCATGATTGTTGTGCTTCTACCTGGGACAAAACTGAAAATAAGACAAGTGTATCTTTGTTCCCTTCTTAATCTCATTTGCATTGTAGTCCTTCCTTATCTTCTCAAAAGATTTGTTGACTTCATGCTATCTTGTAGCTGATCAGGGTAACCTTCCTGGGCTGGCACTGCTCCATCAATACCCAATTCTCTCAATATGTCTCTCTCCCTCATCAAAATATAACAGTCTCAAACCCTATTGCTGTAGGATCGAGTGCTTTGTTTAAGTGGCAATGGGTAGTCATGAGCAAATCAGAGAATCTTATCCCTTTCCAATGATTCATACTGTGTACACCCTAGGGGTACAAAATAGATCCCAGAAGGTGTGTGGTGTAGTGGTAAAAGTCCTGGATGGGAAGCCAGAAAACAGAGTTGTGAATATCATACAGAGTTGTGAATACTACATACCAACTCTGATCTGGGACAAGTTACAGAACTTCTCCGAGCCATAGTTTCCTCACCTGGAAAGCAGGGTTGTTGTGAGGGGATGTGAAAGCATTTGGCACGGTTTCTGACACATAGGAGGTGCCCCAAAATGTAAGCACTCCATGAATAGGTAAACAGGGATTGGAGATTCCTGACCACCCCCTCCCCAGGCCCTCAAGATGTAAAAGGCCTCTCAAAATTTTATGTACTTCAATTGTGCATGCCAATGGGCCAAAGATTATAGGAAACTTTAATTCTTGCACAGATTTTAATCTCTCTAAAGTAATAATTTACAAATTATTTTTTCTCTCAAGAATTCTGTTGGGAGAACCAATATAAATATGTTAGAAACACAAAGCACAAAAGGAATGGAAGATGAACAATCAATATAACTACTATGAAAATATCAGGCAGATGCTCTTCTTTCAACTGGTTCAAAGTTGCTAAGTTTTCATGCTGATGTCTCCTTTTTAAACAAATATGTTGCCACAGATGGTTTATATCCTTTCCATTCAACTGTGGGATTTCACATGTCTGAGAGGTGCTAGGCAAAGATGCAGAAATTGTCACATCTATAATACCCCAGTATAGTAGAGCCAGGCTTTTCCAATACCCATCACTCCATGCTCTTCCCAGCTCCACCCCATGCTCCACTCCTGACCCCCACAGTAGTCTTGCAGGAATGAATAAAAGCATGACCTTTGGAGCAGATGTCATATCTCTGCTCAAGTCACCAGTGCCTCACCACTGTTCACAGGATTAAGTCCAGACTCTTTGGTTCTTTTGTACCTTCTTTCCCCTTAGAGAGCAGGCACTATTACACATAGCTTCTTTATCCTCATTGTGCCTAACGCTATGTTAGGAGCAAAGGAGGTGCTCAGTAAAAATTTGTGAGTTGAGCTGAAATAACTGGCTGAATTGAATTCTCTTTCTGTGAGCACCTTCTCTTCATTCCTTATGCCCTCTCCCAAGTTAATAGTAATGAAGGAAGTTTTCTGTGCCATCAATAGGGCCTCCCCACTTATACTATCTGCATACAATTAACTAGGGAGAAATTTGGGAACCGTTGAAGGCCACCATAGGCCCAGTCTCAAGAGACTTTTGTAACTATGGAGCCTTTAACAGATTTATGCTTTTTGGTAGATCTGAGCCATGAAATAATTTGAAGAAGGAAAAAGAATTCCTGGGATGCCATAGAAAAGAAGAGGGAGAGCTTGAGGAAGAGACAGATCTGAACACAAATCCAAGCTCTGCCTCTTGCCAGCAGTAAGACTTTGAGTAAGTCACTTTACTTCTTTTAGCCCCAGTTTTGTCATCTCTAAAGTGAGAATAATTACCACAGGCTGCTGAGAGCATTCATGTAAAGTTCCTCACATAAAGCTTGGTATTTAGTGGGATCTCAATAAATATTTGTTGATCAAAAGTGGAAGAATGACTCTTTAATTTTTCCATATAAAGCAGTCAAGTTCAGAACTGGACTGGCCATAGAGCTTCCTTTTAAGCACAACTGAGCTTTATATGTAGAGCTTGCCAGGCTCCATCACGACACCTTCCAATATGCACTGTTGGCCTGATTGATCCATTTGAAGACTGCCATCTATTTGGATGGCACTGTCTCTTCTAGCAAGATGGGTGGACCCGTTGTCTAGAGTGCAGGTGCTGTGGGAGGGAGTGATGGATTCAGATGCGCCACTCAGGAACTATTATTCACCTCCAGACTCTAGAAGGGTGGCCCTCCTCTGGAGATGACACATTGTAACAGAGTGAAGTGTTCTGTCTCTCTGACTCAGGCTAATATCTCCTGCTATAGATATGCTAATAAACTAGAAGAAATCTGCTTGACATTTGAGTCTTTTGCTAGAGTATTTTGTGGAACAGCCTTTTCTGAGGAGGTGGGAAGTGTGTACAGAACAATGGCCGTTTATCAAAGATTTATAGGGGCCCCGGGGCCACACTCAGATGAGCAGGGGTCAAGGGACTCTCCTGGAACAAAGAGATTTGGAGATTTTGCACTCTTCCTTGGCATTTGGCTGTCTAGAGCCCTCACCCACCTCTTGCCCTGTCCTTTCAAATCCCTTCTCTGAACATATAGGATGCTTGAATTTGAGGGGCTCTTAAGATGGATTTGAGGAACAATTAAGAACTCCCATCTTCTAGGTCGGCACCTTTTCATTCAATAAACCTTTCTTTACTACAAATTGATATATTGAATATTGGCCTTTTGAAGCATGGGACTCATGAACCTTGTACTGGCAACAACATGAAGCCTGACCTACAGGCAGGTACTTACTTCTGTTCATAGTACAGGGCACTGTGGCTTGTTTTGGCTTTTGAATTAAAAAAATCATCTCTGCCCACATGGTGTTGATATGGAAGTCAAACATGTACTGCTGCCACTACTTGTTTCCCCGTCCTTCCAAAATATTTTGCTGTATTGCAGCTAAGCCTGGGAAATCTACTAAGATCATATGGAGTATCAAATTGAATATAAATTACATGTAGAGCTGAGGGTGTCCTATGCAAATACAGTACTCACCAACCGGTTTGTGCTGGGGTAAGGTGAGCAGACTCTAGGCCAAAATATGGTCTCAGGTCTCTTCCTCCTACAGAGAGGGTCTCATGCCCTCTGCTTCACCTCACCTCTCACCAACAGATATACAGAGGCCACGGAGGCTAATACTGCTGTACGCTGTGATTGAGCTCAAGCATGGCTTCTAGGCCAGGGGAAGAGAATTGCTCAAAGTGATGAACAATTAACAACAACAACAACAAAACCCTTAAAGTTTATCCAGATGTCAGTATCTCCCAATGGGAGACAGGGAAGATAGAACAAAATTCAAAAGGACATCTTCACCTTTCCTTCTACCTCCTTTCCACCTTCAGTGACAACCAAGCAAGACTTGTCTCAAGAGTCAGAAAGGCAGGGGAAAGGCTTATATTTTCTCAACAGTTTTCCTATACTGATGCCAGCATCAATGTACTGATGCCAGTATATCAATGTAAGGAAGGCATTCTTATCGGGTAAGTACTTTCTATTTGTTCAAATACTGTTTGAGTCCCTGCTGTGTACGAGGCCATGGATTGAATGCTAAATTTCCCAGGTCAACCCTGTGTCTTCCTCCATGCTAGAATGCTCATGAGTGAAGAACATGGGTATGTACCTATGGCACAGTATTGCATATCCAGTCTGTCTCACCCATTAGACCCTTATCATGGCTCTCAGAAAAGAGAAACAACAGACTAAATGCCCTGAACACTTAAAAATTATGGCCAAATTTATTATGGGTGTGGTCAAATCACACCCCACTAAGCAGCCTCCTCCAAATCTGAGAGCACAGTAAAGAGCTGCACATTTTGCCTGTGAAGGACCAAACTCATTCTCTTTGGCAGTCAAGCCTATGGTTCATAGTAGAGCTCTTCCAGTTGGCTGCTTTTCTTCCATTTGAGTTCCCTGATTCATGTTTGGATTTGTCCTTGCCTTTATCTTCTGAAAATGTGGTTAAAAGTTATTGACCAGTGTCTCTGGCACTGAAGCTTTTTTTCCCCACCCCCCAAGAGTGCTTTTCTTAAGGAAATATAGAAATACAGTTTAATTAAATGTCAACTTGGAATTCAACATACTCCATGTATCTGCCAAAACGGGATTGCAGAGAGGCCCAAATTCAGCAAGTAAAAACTAGGGCCGATTTACAACACATGTTTTCTTCTTGACTTTACCAGAGGGACACTTTAGGAGAAACTAAAACATTTCTCATTTATTTACACATAAAACATTTCATGATCTTTTGAATGTACCCAAAACTCTATGAAATCTTTCAAAGAGATTTTGAGAGAAAAAAGAAGTCTTATTGGCCAAGGATAAATAAACTACCAAACCAGTTGAAATTGGTTTAAAAACCTAACAGTGCAATATTCTGAATTATATCAGTCCTTAGCTAAAGATGAGCTCCAGGCCCTATATAGGAGAACAAATGCTCAGAGAATAACCAGGCTAGAATGAAGCACCAAACACCCAATTTGCTTTCTCAACCTGATCCCCAACTTAGGAAAGGAGAAAACTGCTACAATCCACAAAGGGCAGCTTTTTGTAGGCTAACAAAGAAACTACTGGAAGGCAACTGACAGACACAATGGATCACCTCCCAGCTGGCTGGAAAGCATGTCCCCTTCTCTCCACAATGTTCCCGTTACTAAAGTGGTGCCTATTTGTTCCACAAACATTCACATAGTACCCACTCTGGGCCAGGCACAATGCTAAGTGCCGAGAGTACAAAGTTGAACAAGACATGGTCCCTATCCTCCAGGACAACTACAATTGATAGAGCAACTAGTATGTGGGTTGTTAGCATACATAATCTCATTTAATTTGTAAGTGGCTGTCTTATCTACCATATTACACTATCTCAATAGTTACACAGAAACAGGAAATTTACAGGAGGAAATGATCACCTCTGGATTGAGGGAGTGTTTTCAGATCAGAGAAGACTTTATGGAGGAAGGAACATTTAAGTTGGGGCTAGAGACCATGGGTAGACCATTTGGAGATGTGGAGCTAAAGGAAAAAGTAAGTGGAAGGAGAGACATAAGTATTCTGGATAGAAAAAGAATGGCACCTATAGAGGAACAGAGGCATGCAAAAATGGAAAATGCCTGGGAAACAGTTTGGCTGGACTGTGAGAAGCAAGGGATTAGACTGGAAAGGCTGAGTAGGATGAAAATAGAGATCCATGAAAAAAATGAGTAACAAATGAAGAAATGAACGAAGAAGCCTAAAGCAGGTGTCCAATGCAGATGAGCTTTTAACCTTGGAGTCACAATCCAAAAGCTGCTATGTCCCTGCTCTTTTTCTGTCTCCAGCCAAACACCAGGAAGCTTTCAGGACAAACTATGGGATGCTAGTGTGGGGTGTGTGTGTGTGTGTGTGTGTGTGTGTGTGTGTGTGTGATTCAGAAATCATGATCCCAGCTCTTAGAAGCTGGGCACAAGAGCTGCTTTTCCTCATAAGAGAGTCCACTGCCGTGAACCTTATCCATGATTATCATTGTCTATGGGAGATTTAATTGAAATAAAGATAGAATTTCAATTATAATGCCTTTGAAGCGTCATTCCATAGATTCTTCTCCAACCAGAGAGATTTTATATTTTTCTAAACAAACTAGCATTTGGGAATTAAACGTTGTATTTCAAATCCCTCAGTGCTGAATGAATGTTGGTATTCATTTTACACTTAAATGTGAGACACATGTGGTCACAAACACCTAGCCCTGTAGTGTCCCTATTAGATACAGACCGTAAGCTCTTAAGAGCTGTCTCCATAATGCATAATGAGTATTAGCAGATGGAAGTTATTTCTCGATTACATAAATTTTGGTTACGCTAGAAACATCAGCTTTAACACATTTGTATCAAAAAAGAACATTTTCAAAAAGAGGTATTAACAAATATAATATGAAATGGGCACATCTGTGGATGACTCATCCTAAGTTGAACAAAAGAATTTTTTTAAAGGCATCCATTTTCCAAGCTCCCAGTAGAATTAGGCTCCATTGAGTTTGAGCTTCTGTCTTTTCTCAGCATGAGGTTTACTGCCTTCACTAGGTTGATTTACTGAAAAATAATTAGATACACAGTCTAGTTCGTAGAGCCTGGTCTTTGGCCCCATGACTAAATGCCTAAAGTGATCCACCATTCCATGTTGGTCCTTGGCCATCTTTCTATTGCTGTTGCCAGTGTACCCAACTTTATTAGAGACAGTATATTCTGTGGTTGGATTTTTAAGTGCATTCACATAAAGAACTCAAAAATCTCATAACAAATGGTTCTCCTGTGTTTCAACCTTAAACTTACCTACTGTGAAAGTCTCTGGTTTTATTATTGAATAGCTTTATAAACTTATACATATGTGTATGGCATAAGTATCATGAGAATTTAGAATAATAAAAACAGATCAAAGTTTTTTTTTTTACTTTTTGTCTTGAAACTCACACCTTGGTTAATCATAATATTTTATTTCTTTGATGTTTATTTGAATTACCATATAAACCTACAAGTGAGAACAGTTTTGCTCACAAAAGGTAATATTGAACACCATTTACAATAGGAAATTAGTTCCAGAACTTATTTTTTGAGGTGTAGCCAGTTTTTAAAAATGGCATAAATGATACCAATAGACAATTTAAGCACTACATTTGACTCCACCTAGCCACTCATACTCAGCCATCCTGCTCTATGCATTTAATTTGCTACCTTTTTCAGGTGTCCTGATAGATATTTTCTATAGTTGATCTGATTTGGTTACCAAGGAGACTGAGAACACTAGTCAGATGGAGGTTTCTTACTTACTGGGTCCCTGTGGCATCAGTAACAGGCTAACAAACCCCATATCATATATTCAAAACCCCCTCTCTTCTGTGGTGGCTTATATCAGTGGCCTCAGCCTGGTAGGGGTGGAAGAAGGACTGAAAGCTGTAGGTGACTTCAGAAAAGCCAGGAAATGGAAACGATCCTTGTGGATAATACAGTAATGTTTCTATGGTTCTAAAGGGTGGAAGAATGGAAACGGAAAGGAGAAGACATCCTGCAGGTCTGTTTTCAACCCTAAAATCAAATGGTTGTGAATCACATGCCTTTTTCAGAGGAAAGATTATTGATGGAATCTTGTTTTAAAATATGAAGTAGAAGCTGAGAAAATACTTTACATCTTTATCTCAACACTGCAGATAAAATGGATCAATTCACAGCAGAATATACATCCTTTTCAAGTATCCATGGAAGATTTTCCAGTATAGAATATATACTAGGCCATAAAATAAGCTTCAGTAAATTTCAAAAGATGAAACTCAAGCAAAGTATGTTCTCCAATCACAATGGAGTGAAATGAGCAATCAAGAGCAGAAAATTATTTGGGAAATTCACCAACATATGGAAATTGTACAACACAATCCTAAATAAACATGGATCAAAGAAGAAATCACAAGGGAAATTAGAAAATACTTTGAGATAAATGAAAACAAAGATATAACATACCAAAACTTTTGGGATTCAGGGAAAGCAGTGCTTAGAGGGAAATTTATAGCTATCATCACCTACATTAAATAAGAAGAAAGATTTCAAATCAATAACCCAATCTTCCACTTAAAGACATGGCAAACAAACAAACAAACAAACAAAAACAACCCAGCAAGTTAAACCCAGAGCAACCAGAAGGAAGGAAATGATAGAGATTAGAGGTAAAATTAATAAAATAAAGAACTAAAACAATAGAAGAAATCAACAAAACCAAAAGTTGGTTCTTTAAAAGATCAATGAAATTGACCAACACTTAGCTACACTGAACAAGAAAAACAGAGAGAAGACCTAAATCACTAAAATCAGAAATGAAAGAGGAACATTATAACTGACCTTACAGGGGACAAAAAAGATTATAAAGGGAATATTATGAACAACCCTAAGCCAACAAATTAGATAACCAAGAAGAAATGCAAAAGTTCATAGAAATATACAAAGTACCAAAACTGGCTTAAAAAGAAATAGAAAATCTGAACAGACGAAGCCCAAGCCCAGATGGCTTAATTCTACCAAATGTTAACTAAAAACCTTCACAACTTTTCCAAAAACTAGAAGAGCAGGAAACACTTCCAACTTATTCTATGAGGCCAGTATTACCATGATACCAAAGCTAGGCAAAACTATCAAAGAAAAAAACAACACTGTAGACCCTTATAAACATACAGCATCCCATATAAACATAAGTTCAAGTTATCGGCAAAATATAAGCAAAGCAAATCCAGCAACCTGTGAAAAGGACTATATGCTATAACCAAGGGGGATTTGTCCCAGGGATACTAGGTTAGTTAAACATACAAAATGCAAACAATATAATATACCCTATTAATAGAATAGAACCCCCGTATGATTATTTCAATAGATACAGTAAAAGTGTTTGACAAAATTCCACATCCTTTCATGAAGAAAATACTTAACAATCTAGGAATAGAAGGGAACTTCCTCAAACTGATAAAGGGCATCCACAAGGCCCAGAGTTAACATCATACTTGAGGGTGACTGCATGAAAACTTTCCCCAGGATATCAGGAACAAGAACAATGTCAGCTCTTGACTCTTCTATTTAACATTGTACTAGAGGTTACAGTCAGTACGATGAGGCCAGAAAAAGAAATAAAAGGAATCCAGATTGGAAAGCAACAAGTGAAATTGTCTTTATTTGAGTCAGAAAGATCTTGCACGTATAAAATTCTGAGGAAAATAGTAAAAAACAAAACAAAAAAAACCTATTAGAACGGATAAATGAGTTCAACAAGGTATCAGAATATGAGATGAAATACAAAAATAAATTGTATTTCTATATGCTTGCAGTGAACAATCTGAAAATTAAATTAGGAAAACAATCCCACTTACAGTAATACCGAAAAGATTAACCACATAGGAATAAATTTAATAAGAGAAATGCAAAACCTATACTGTAAATAGTACAAAACATTGCTGGGAGAAATTGAGGAAGACCTAATACAGCAGGTCCTCGAATAACGTTGTTTCATTCAGTGTCGTTTTGTTATAACATTGTTGAGATGCCATAGGAACTTAACTCTTGTTTATATTGATTAGCCTCTGGTAAAACTGGTTTCATTATTTGTTGTTTCACTTAAAGTTGTAGAACCTATCAACAACGTTAAGTGAGAACTTACTGTAAATGGAAAGCCACCCCATGCTCATAGTCTGGAGGACTTAATATTGTTAAGTTATCAACACCTCCAAATTGATCTACAATTTGCAGAAATTGACAAGCTGATCCTAAAATTCATATGGAAATTCAAGAGGCCCACAATAGCCAAAACAATCTTTAAAAAGGAGAACAAAGTTGGAGGCCTCATACTTCCCTGTTTAAAAACTTACTACACCCTCTGGCAACCACTAAACTATTGTCCGTGTCTATGAGTTTCTGTTTCTCGGGGTGGGGGGGGGAGGTGAGGGTAAGGGGGATCGAATATATGGTGATGGAAGAACTGACTCTGGGTGATGAACATACAATGGGATTTATAGATGATGTAATACAGAATTGTACACCTGAAATCTATGTAATTTTACTAACAATTGTCACCCCAATAAATTTAATTAAAAAAAAAAAAAAAAAAAAACTTACTACATACCTGGAGTAATCAACATAGTAGGGAACTGGCGTAAGTATATATTAAGGGAATAGAACTGAGAGTATAGAAATAAAATCTCATATTTGCAATCAATTGATTTTGGGCAAGGGTACCAAGACCACTCAATGGAGAAAGAATAGTTTTTTCAAAAAATGGTAGTGGGATAACTGGACATCTACATGTAGAAGAATGAATTTGGATCCTTAGCTCACACCATATGCAAACATTAACTTATAAAACTCCTAGAAGAAGACATAGGTGTACATCTCCCTGATCTTGGATTAGGCAATGGTTTCTTAGATAGAACACAAAAAGCACAAATGACAAAAGGAAAAAAATAGATAAACTGGACATTATCAAAATTAAAAACTTTTGTGCTTCAAAGGATACCAACAAGAAAGTGAAAAGACAACTCAAGAATGGGAGAACAGATTGCCAAGTCATATATCTGATATAATATATCCAGAATATATAAAGAACAATTACAACTCAACAATAAAGAAAATAACTCAATTAAAAACAGGCAGAGGATCTGAATAGACATTTCTCCAAAGAAGAGACATGAATGGCCAATACGCGCAGGAAAAGATTCTCAACATCATTAGTTATCAGGGAAATGCAAATCCAAACCACAAGGAGATACCATATCACATCAACTAGGACAGCTATAATAAAAAAGACAGGTGATAACAAATGTTGGAAAGGCTATGGGGAAATTGGAACACTCACATACAGCTGGTGATAATGTAAAAT
This sequence comes from Rhinolophus sinicus, assembly GCF_036562045.2. NCBI lineage: Eukaryota > Metazoa > Chordata > Mammalia > Chiroptera > Rhinolophidae > Rhinolophus > Rhinolophus sinicus. Next base: position 95,831,124 of record NC_133768.1, read on the forward strand.
AGTGTAGCCCCTTTGAAAAACAGTCTGGCATTTCTCAAAATATTAAACATAGAGTTACCTTATGGCCCAGCAATTCCACTCCTAGTTGTAGATCCAAGAGCAACAAAAAATGCCCACACAATATCTTGTTCATAGCAGCATTATTTATAATAGCCAAAAAAGTGGCAACAACTCAAATTTCCATCAACTGATTAATGGTTAAGTAAAATGTGCTCTATTCATACAATGGAATATTATTTGACAATCAAAAGAAATGAACTACTGATACCTGCTTCAACATGAATGAATCTTGAAAATGTTATGTTGAGAGAAAGAAGCCAGTCACACAGTACCACATATAGTATGATTTCATGTATATGGAATTTCAAGAATAGGCAAATCCATAGAGACAGAAAGTAAATTATTGCTTACCTTGAATTGGGGGCATGGTTTGGGCGGATGGGGAGCAATGACTAAGGGGCATGGGTTTTGTTTTAGGGATATAAACATGTTCTAAAATTGATTGTGGCGATAGCTGCACAACTCTGTGACTATACTAAAAACTACTGAATTCTACACTTCAAATGGTTGAATTACACAGTTATGTTAATTATATCTTAATAAAGCTGTTACTTAAAAAATGACCAGTTCATAAAGCCATATTGTGGGGGGAGGTAGAAGAGGGTAAAGATGGGTCAAATAATGGTGACAGAAGCAGACTTCACTTTGGGTGGTGAACACACTATGCAATATACAGATGACACATTATAAAATTGCACACTTGAAATGTATACAATCTTATTAACCAGTGTCACCCAAATACATTAGTAAAATTAAAAAAATTAAATGAGATTCCATAGAGACCCATATTAATAAAAGCAACATTCTTTATAAAAGGAAGCTTATCAATTCTCATTGGACACATCATATGAACCAAAGATAACTACTGGTTCAAGTTATTTTGGACCTGCTGGTCATTTCTTACTAGACTTCTCTATGAACAAATTTATACCTTACAGCTAAGGTTGTAGATTTTTAAAACCCCTCTCTTTATGGAACATCTCCAATTTTTGGCTCATCAGCTAAGCTGACTGAATTTTGTGAATATGTCTGGGCTTAGGGAAAAGAGGAGTCAATACTAGACCAGATTTGTTTATATTTTTATAAAAGTCTAAGACAACCAAATTAGTTTAGTCATATTACCCCATTTATTCTATTTGTATTCTTATCTCTTCGTTCTTTGTTGGGAGAACCAAGTTCTAACCATGCTGTGCTCCGAGCACAGCATGGTTAGAACAAGTCTCAGGCCCTTAGTGCTGAATGTTGGTCATTACCATTTTGTTGACTTCAACACTGGCTGAAGCAGTGCCTGTGGATCTCTGTGGGCTGCCGACTGAAGCCTTATATGGCATAGACAAGAGTACCATGAAGCGGAAAGGGAGGTGGCAGAGCAGAGGTTAGTATTAATAGTTTCATGGCCTTTGGAGCAAAAAAGGCATGAGTTTTAATCTTGGCTCAATCATTTATTAGTTCTGTGAGTTTGAGATATTTACTTAATCTCTCTGACCTTCATTTTCCTCATCTGTAAAATGGGGCTTATAATATTACCAACCTTTCATAGGGTGTTGTAAAGACTAAGACTACTGTCAGCATGGAGAGATCAGTGAGTGCCATGTTTCTGACTACTACTACTACTACTACTTCTACTACTAGTACTGTTGGTGCTGTTATTATTATTACTAGGATGAGATTCACTCCCACATTCATTATGAATCTCTATAACATGCAATTCTCTAACATACCAAAGGCCCAGAAAAAGCCAGGCTCGCTCATGAGTATGCAATTTAAAATTCAGAGTTGTGCTGAAGGGATAATGAATAATTTTAAATGTATTATTTTAGCTGGGGCACTGGGCCCAAGAATGGCACATGGGGCCTTTAGTCTGGCTGTGTGCTCAGTCTCCCAGAACCAAGATTATGCAGGGTTCCAAAACTACCTTGAGGATAAGTTGTCCAAACAAACTGCTGCCCCAGCAAATGACAGCCTAGGATGTACTTAGGCCAGATGGTCATGGAGCACAAGAATGCACTGTGGATCAATAATTATAGCTCTCGAGTGGAGCAGAGAGGAGCGAACCCAGATCTCCCAAGCATGCAGTGAGTTTCTTGCACACCATGTGCTCTATAGTCCCTTCTTTTTGGGCCCAGGCTCAGGCAGCCAGAGGAACTGTGATTCATGGGGAACATATATAAAAAGAGGGGGAAAAGAGAAAATTCTTCCAGGGGTTCAGAATAGTCCAACTCAACTGGACTGAGCTCCTCCCTATGCTACCTAACCCCAAAAGCCTGGAGAGGCTCTGAACTACTCCTGCTGAGGGTATTGTGGTTCTGAGTATCAACTCCATGGAAAAAGTTAATGGCTATTTACTGGCACAAGAAGATTGTTATCACCATTGTCAACAGATATTTATTGGCTACATGTGCTGGGCCAAACAGCTAAGGTGGTTGTGGAAATGTGTTTGGTTATCAGAAAGATCTGGGCTCCAATCCCAGCCTCTCAGTACCCACTGACCTTGGGCAAAGTTATCTATCTCTCTGAGCCTCAGTTTTCTCCTTTACAAAAGCTAATATTAAAGCATACCTTTCAGTGTTACAAAGAGGATGTAATCAGATGATGAGTTTGAAAGTTATAAATCACAATCTGCTAGTTGGTGGTTGCTGTTGTCATGAACAGAATGGTGCATATAAGGAGTCTGGCAAAGAAAGGGGTGTCATGGAAGGCTGAGGCCATCTAGAATGAGTTTTATGAAGAAGGTGGCTCTTGGAGTATTGGGAGGCATTAGGAGTGGAAAACAGAGGGCATCACCAGCAGATGTAATGGTCTGAGCAAAGGTAAAGAGGTGGTAATGAGAATGGCATGTTAAGGCAAAAAGACGCACATTTATAGCTACAAAAACTTCAGAGGACACTGTGGGATCATTAACAAATCCACGGTCTCATGGTGTGAGTTCAGGCTTAATAGCAACCAGGCTTTGGGGTCTGAAAATTGGGGCCGATAGTCCTACTGCACCTTGACTCCAACGCTGAGCTGCATGCTCAGGCTGCAGGGCATAGATATTTGTACCCTCCTTGCTAAAGTGCCTGACTCCTGGTGATGCCTGCCAGTGCCACTGACACAGCCCAGATAGCAAGAGAGCCAGACATGAAGCTAAGATGAAAACAAAAACATGTCTATTAGCCACTGAAATAGCATGTTCCTTAAAAGAATTGGATTCCTAATTGGAACACTCAAACAGGAGATGAGAAAGTGCTTTGGAAAGTATGAAGTTAATAAACAAATGGAGCACACATAAACATTTATACACACACATATACAAAGTATAATGATTGCAATAAGAAAAGGTTAATCGTTGGAAAAAACAGCACAATTTAACGTAATGTAGTCTCTTAAAATTCAACACCCTTCTAACCTTGGCCTTTTAATTTTACAAATGCTAGATGTGCTTTATGTTTGGAGATTCATTTGGAAATCATTTAGGTCACCATTTGGATAGGCTTGTTTTAATTCATATTCCTACTGATGTTTGCCCCTGTGAGTAGAACAGATGTGGTGAAGGCAGGATGGATTTATGCATATTGCAGTGGGCCTCTTCCAAGAATGATAAATCCTTTGGTTTCCAAAACATTAAAGATGAACTGATAAACCCTAGCATGGTTGCCTGGTGACCTGGTTGACTTTATCCATATTCATCCAAATGACTCAGTGACATGTTTTCAGCTTTTCTTGTCCTAATGTTCTCCCTGACTGCCCTTGATTTTGTCAGCTCTTCAATATTTTATACCTTTCTGTGCCGTTTCTTCATCTGCAAAACAGAAATATAATAATGGTACCCACCCCACAGGGTTGTTGGGAAGATAAAATGAATTGCTTCACTTAAAATATCTAAAACAGCGCCCGCCTGACACATAGTAAGCACTCAAAAAAGTGGGCTATTATTATCATGCCAAACCTATTATTACCCCCTGCATGCTCTCCCTCTGAATGGCACTGGCATCTGCCCATTTGCCCAAGGTGGATGCCAAGGTGGAAACACTGACCTTATTCTTGATGACCCTTTCTTCCTCATCCTGCCACATCTAAACAAACAGGTTCTGCTGATTCTTCTTAAAGATTTCTTCTTCATGAAGATTTCCAAAATGCAATTCTGAACATGTTGTAACTTCCCCATAACTCGCACTTTCTCACACTCCCAATCTCCATATACACGACACAAAATCTTACACCAGCAGACCACAGTGCCGCCTCCCATCTTGTGGGGGTGTTCCCTGCAGTGCTATGTTGAGAAGGATTACGAGGTCACATCTGGGCCCAGTGGAATGGGGTGCTGTGATTATCAATGTCTGCCATGAGAGTTGTGGGGGTTGGGGAGGCTGATGACCCATATGTTGTAAATTTATAGACCCTGCTATAGGATCAAGGCTGAGCTCCTTAACAAGGCATGGAAGGCTCTCATGATCTGACCCCTAACTAATCTTCCAGCATCACCTCTTGCCTGTCTCTGTTCTAGCCATACCAAACCGAATATTGTTCCCAGAACCACTGTGCTTCTTCTCTCTCACCTTCATGTCTTTTCTCATACTATCCTTCCTGCTTGCAATGCTCTCCCCCTTTCACCTGATTCCTATAAATTGTTTAAGACTCAGCTCAGTATCTGACCACCTCAGTCTAGATGTGAAGCTTTTCCTTTGTGGTTCCACAACTCCCTGTGCATATTGCAATCAGTGCTCTAACCATATTATAATTATCTAGTTAGGTGTCTGTGTTCCCTAACCCCGCACTGCTCCCAGCTAGACTGGGGCTTTATTTGGGCAGGTACCATGCTTATTCGTTTTTGTATGGCCAGGGCCATGCAACAAACACTTACTGAACACCAAGTATGTGTCAGGCACTGGGAATTACCTGACCTCAACCTGATAAATACTAGAATGGGTATTAACAAAGCACTCTGCCTGGGGCAAGGCTTCACGGAGAGGAAAGGTACATCTGAGCTGAGTTTTAGGGGTAGAGAAAGGGAAACCATTATGAGCTAAGGGACCAGCCTGTGCACAGTATTAACAGCTCCCATTTATTGGAATCAATCAAGGTGCAGGCCCTGGGCTAAGTACCTTGTGTATACTACAAATACAGGAATTTATAAAGCCGCAGGCAGGCCTTGAAGAGCAGAACAGCAAGTTCTGGAACAGTGAGAAATTCAAAGTAGTTGGAGCATACAATGGGGTAGAGGTGAGTGGAAGACAAGACTGAAGAACACATTCCCACTCTCCTTTTCATTCCTTAAACTGAACCTGATTCTAAATTCTTTTGAGGTGATAAAAATACTGTTTTAGGCTAAAGTATGACTTGCGTGTTCAGGTTTGGAAAGACTTAGAACTGAAATATACATGATTTCCACAGACATTGCCCAAATCATTATCATTGCCAAAAACAAATCCGTCTTTCCTTCTCCAACTATCATTCCCTATGAAGTGGTGTGTGGGGAGAAAGAAAGTTAGAATAGGAAAAAACTAAATGGAGAGAAATTCATAGCTCCATGCTACAAGAAGCCTGAGCCAGAAAGACACTAGTGCAGAAAAGTGCTATATCTATCTAGATGTTGACTTAAGATGATAAAGAACTTATGAATCCACAGACACAGAATCACTGGGTTCCTTTTCATTACTTAGTCTTCCAGTGCTGTGTGTCCCAGACAGGTTCAGAAATTTGCAGAAGCAGAGTACAGACATTCCTACTGCATTGCTGCCTACTTATATAGAAAGTCTCCAATTCCCTGATCCGACCGCATTTTGGGAGAATTGCATTCCTTCGTCCTCTAGCAATTGGTGCCATATAAGTAATATGTTGCCTCCTTGCACAAACAAAAAAGAAATGTTTAAAAGGAGAGTGGGGGTGTGTTCCAAATTTAGCTTTCCTTCCAACCTCTGCCCATATGGTTGGTGGTTAAAAAAATGATTACCAAGCGAGCAAAATGTAACCTGATATTAGGAGTTCTATTCTAACTCTCTGAAACCAGGGCTAATACCAGCACACGGTATTCATTCGTCTTCATGCGGTCTGATACAGGAAGACTAAACTCTAAAAAAAGTGGTCCTCACCTTGGTGCCCCATGAACTGGCCCACAACTCTCATCCACGTTTGGGATGGGGCTGATGAGATTTCCATTGGTTAGCAGAGAGATTTCAATGGGAGCCCATCAACCTCAACAGGGAATAAGGGGCTTTGAGAAAAAAAAAGTTTACGGATCTGGCCAACAGTTTCCAAGTTAAAGAAGTTTCCAAGTCTAGGATTCTGAATCCCAGATTTCAGAGTAACTTAAACTGAGGAGCTCCTTAATCTGCCAGCATAACTTTGGAAGAGAGGAATTTCCTTTTCTTGTGGTGAAAAGAGGTATTGACTTAAGCCTAGAACTTTTAAGGATGAAGGAAGGAAAATAAATCCTCCAAAGTGTCCCCTCATCCTGTGGTATGCTGGTAAACGTTTAACAACTGAGTCTCAAAAAAAAAGTTTGTCAGTTTATTTTAAATTTTGCTGGAATAAAAGATGTGGAGCACACAATCTGCAAATAATAAAAATGTACAATGCTCTTTATTGTAAGTTCCATAAGTCAATTGATTCTCGCAGAATGTGTTCATTGATTTTAGCCAGACTTGCGTCTATAGCCAAAACCAGGGTTGTGATTAGTGAGCAAATATAGTTCCTGCAAGAACACTGGTTGATATATTGGTTTACATTAAGGAATAAGGCAAAAATTAAATAACCAACATGCATGTTGGAACTTCACTCCTTGGTCAATGACGGGAGTGATATGTCTGTTAAATCGGTTAATAGATTTAGGATACTGGAAGAAGAGTTCCTCAATGTTTTGTGCTATTCACAACATAACAGCTACAGAAATGACACAATTTAAAGTTTAATTTGCACTATCAATATTTTCCCCATCAACCTAACAATAAATCAAGCCCTCATTTGAGATTTTTGCTGATTTCTGTAATATAAATATTTTCACCATGGTCAATTTCAAGCTACCAATATGACAACACTACATACAGAGCTGGGAAGTATATCTAGTACTTCCACCCGTACAGACACAATAGACACAAATTACCTCAAGAGCATAGGTAATAGTAAACATAATACAATAATTAGGTTGCGATGAGTTTTGAATGTTATCTTTGTTTTTAATAGAATGTATTTCATTGTAAATCTATGGAATTTAATTTTTAATAATGGCTATGCTTAACAACTGGTGCATGAAAATTCTGAAATTTAACAATTGGCTCTTGTCAGCCAGTACACCACTGCCCTCACCCCCATTTAGACTGCTGCTTTTGAGTCCATTACACCACTGGGTCCAAGGGTAAGGAAGGATACAGGCAGAGATAGAGAGAACAGGCTACTCTTCCCTACTCAAAGTGGGGTATGCTGTTCTGCTATTTATTACCAGTCTACAAACAGAGGAGTACAGAAATAGCAAGTAAGCACTTAGAATTTTTTACAGCAATTTGACAGAGAGATTTTTAGGTGCATTGAGTGCCACAATAAAAAACTGTGGCTTGCACAGGGTAATGAAAGACAATTTGGGGAATACAATCAATAATGTTGTAAAGATTTTGTAGGATGTCAGATGGGCACATAACTTATTAGGGAGACCACTTCATGGACAGTGTAGATGCCTGACCACTGCACTGTACACCTGAAGCTGAAGCTGAATAATATTGCATATCACCTATAATTTAATATATATAGTCATAGGATGTGGAGTATAACATAGGGAATAGAGTCAGTAGAATTGTAATAGACATATATGATGTCAGAGGGGCAATAGATTGGGATAGGGGGGTTATCACTTTGTGAGGGGTGAAATGTCTAACTATTGCACTGTTTTGTACACCTTCAACTAATAAAAATATTTACACTCTCAGCAATAAAAAATTGTGGCTTGTACGTTGTAGAAGGTTTTGTCATTTCCTTTTTGTAGCAATTAATTTTTCTTGTGTTTTACGGAAGTATTGGTCTATGGCAGATTTGGGAAGAACAAACCACCTTCCCCCTGGTCCTTCACCACAGATAACTTGAGATGCACTGGTCTATTCTGTGAGGCCAGGGTCGGAAGGGAGAGAGTGGTGCAGCAGATGAGTGTGGATTGGACAACGTTGACAGTGACCATTCAGCCATTAGGGCAAACCACTTGTAGCTGGATGAAGGGCTGTATCTCAGTTCGTCTTTCTAACATTGTGGCAGGAAGGCCACAAGTCTGGAAATAATCGGGGAGAAATGAGAACTGGGTTCTCACTGTAGTAAAACAAGTCTAGAGACTATGACTGACAGACAGGATGCTGAAAAGAATTGCTCCCTGGAAAAGTCTCTGCCATTCCTAAGGATCCATTTGCTTAGGAAAATAGTTCCAGTAAATCATAATTGGTGACATGTGCTCAAATTCAACCAGAGAGTCTGTTCTCCACGCCTCTTTCCTTCTCCAGCTTGAAAAATTGTCTCATTGGTTTGCTTCACCATCTTGGTTCTCTTTTGCTCTACTTACATGCATGCATCATAAAATCATAGCACCTCAGAGGTATTCAGGACCATGAAAGTCAGAATCCCATGTATGTATCTATCCCCTCTCTGATACCCCATTCCACCCCACCCAGCTAATCTTTCTGAATATATGGTTATTTAATCTCTAGTCAAATACCTCCAGAGTTAGGAAGCCAATTGTTTCCTACAGCAATTCATTCCACTGAGGAAGAGCTCAAAGGGTTAGAAAGTATATCCTTTTGACAGTCAAAATATATCTCCTTTTAAATCCCATGCATAGTTTCTTGATCTACCCTCATCTTCCATATGTAAAACCTCTAAATATTGGAAGACAACATTCACATCTCCCTAATTCTTCTCTTGTATAGACTGAACATTGCTGCTTCTTTTTACTATTCTTCCACTGATCCTGTTTGTAGATTCTTCACCATACTGCTTACTCTCTTCAAGATGCACAATGTCTCAAACAGAGTGCTCTCCCCCCTCACAGGAGACCCTACTCCTGTATTGACTGGAGCAGGGATCTCATATCCCTTAGCTCACAATTTCAGTTGCTAGCAGTTGAAAGATACTTTGAGGAGGCTAATTAAAGAAGCAGTGAGGTTGAAACCTACCAAATAGGCAGCAAAAACAAGCAAATGCTGAAAAGTAAACACGACACATGAGTAACTGAAATATTTACTGAATATCTACTAAGAGACAATTACAGGGCAAGGCCAGAGAGGGAAGCAGAGGTTGGTGACTGAGAGTTGATAAGTGTATATATAAAGTGACAAAGACTTGCTTCCTATCGTTAGCCAAGGAACGTGCTTTACTCTGAAACCCATCCTAAAGGTGCTAATGAGATTGACCCCTGCTCTGGCATAGACTGTTCTCAGCCGACAGAATTTGTAGAGTAGCCTCTACTTCATTTTCATTTACTTGGTAATTATATTATTGGTTAAGTCCATCAATGAGCTACAAATGAAGAGATTCTATCTGCATTGGTGCTTCTGTTCTCACCTTAAAGGTTTATTTATCATCACCCATACCCATTAGGATTACAAAAAACAAAGTCAAAAGGCAATTTTTAAAAATCAGCAAGTATATTTGGAAACGTTAAGAACCATAAGTACCGTGGATCATTTTGCCAGATCATTAAATATCTCTTAACCAGATATATATGTAGGCAGGCTCTATAACAAGGTATCCTTTCAAAAAGACCAACCAAACAAAAATTACTTGCCAGTAATTTCATTCCTACCAAAGCGAACTGGAAATCTCTTTGGACCTGACACAGGCAAATGAGGGGGTAAAAAAAGATGACGGCTGCCCCTCTGTTCTTTTTGCCATGTTGACAAAAATTAAAGGACAGCATTGTTGGAATTGGAAAGAGACATGATAACACATATGTGCGCATATGTGCATGTGTGTATGTAGCTTCTGGGGCCTGTGGAAGGTAGTGATTGCAAGGCATCCAATGGCTCTGAGTCCCTCCTTCTCTCAGAGCAGGACCTCAGCCTAGCTTCATATCTGATCTCTATCTGTGGCCACTAGGATTGTCCACACCCATTACTTTCAGCTTCTGCCTTTCTCTGCAGGCTCATGATTCCTTGTTACATTGGACTCTTCTGATTTGGCTCCCTCAAGAGATCACTGTACATCAGGGGAACTTAGGGCCACTGCACAGGTTTAATTAGACACCACATCTTTCTCTCTTTCTGCTATGCCATTTCTTCTTGTAGCGTAGCATTTCCCATTCGATGGCACGCAAGCCAGCTCTTCCATGTCCCTTGGGGATGGTACCCTACAGGGACTGCTTCACTTCTATTTGGTGGCTCAGCTAGAGACTTTGGACTTGCAACCTTCCTGTTGCTCCTTCCTCCACTTTTGCACCAGCTGAGTATTGAATCCTTCCCTCCCATTCCTTTCTATCCATACTCGATTAACACAATTTAATTGAGGCTTTCACTAAACTGGCCAACATGGCTTCATCTAGAGAAAATCAATTGCACCGTTTAGCCATATTCACACATTCCACAGTTTCCTTTTAATTTGAAAACTGATTATAAAATTTTATATAATGGCCATTAATCACTCACACTCTTCCTAACACCCCTAATTCTTGGAGTTATGTGTAAGGCCCATCAGCATGTATAACTATTTATAGCATTACCCCTGATAAAAGTCTCAAGGCCTAATGGCTCAGACAGGAAGCATCATAGGGCAGTAGATCTAGAAAAGTGAACCCTAGAATATCTCCTCCCAACTAATAAGAAACAAACTGCCTAAAGTATCTCGGGTCATGGTAACTTTATAGAAACTTTTTACCTTTCCTTACTTTCATCTATCACCAGCTTACCTGTAGTAATTCCCTAGTCAACACTAAGGCATGGGAAAGGCCCCATTTTGGGTACACCTCTTCTATCGACAGGTAATATCACTGTTAAAGCTTGCATCTTAATCCTTCTTTGTGAGCCATGGGAACTGCACAAAGCTCTGGGGTGAGGTGGGATTGGCTGTCTTGTCAATCTATTAGCAAGAACCACCTGGTCTGTATCTGGGTGAAAAGTGTTATTATAGTGAGCTTTGCTTCCTTTAGCTTCCCTATAGCATTTGATCTCTAAAAGAAAAGATCAAGGCATAAGAGCAGATTGTTTGTAGCTAAGAGCAAGATAGAATGGGAAGAATCAGGGGCCCTTTCTTGACCCTCCCCAACTCGCTGTCTACCCCTGCCCCCACTGCTTCACTAGCACCAAAGCAAACAAAACATAACTAGCTGTGATTCTTTCAAGATGTAGGTGACTACTACTGTTATGACTGTGGTTATTTGTACAAGTTGGCAGACATATTTGTCATTTTTAAAATACCTTCTCACTGGGCTAAAAACAAGTTAATGAATAACTGAAAATGCCACCTTGGGGATGGAGAAGAAGGAGCACATTATAATGAAAATTGTTGGCCAGAATATTGGGGACTTCATTCATAATTTTAGCGACAAGCTTTTGGAGACTAAAACTAACTTGTAACCCAACGGTGTTAAACAATATTAATAATATTACCCTACATGGGTAACTGCTTTATAATTTATAAAGCACTTTTATATCCAGTATCACCTGTGTTTCATTCAACAACGTATGAAGTGAGCAGGTCAGGAAATATTTTATCATTATTTTTGCATATGAGGAATATGAGGCTCAGAGGAGCTGAATGACTTTGTAAAAGGCCACAATACTGGGAAGTGGTAGACAGAACTGAGATTCAATTTGTTTCACTGTTTAGATGAACTGCCCTTCCTTCTATTTATATCTGAAGCTTCAGCAGCCTAAGGGTAGGAGTGTATCCTGTTCACCCATCAGATGGGATCTACCTCTCAGTGTGAATGACATGGGGTACCTTACACTGGGGTCACATGTTTGAGGGACTGATATCCCAAGAAAAGATCAAGGAGGGAGTCACTACAAGATCTTGCCTGAGAATTTCAGCAGTGGATTACTTAGTGGGAAGCAACTTGCAACATAAGTTGCAAAGATCTGACTAGTGGGTTTTCAAAGAGTGCAAAGGAAGTATGAATGGGTTGTTCAGACAATAGAATACATTTTGGGGAAACTTCCATAATCTATTCTTGGACTTGTTACCAACAGGACTTGTATAAACAGATATATTACTGTATCAACATGTATTTTGAGCCCTAAACCGGACTCAACAACTTTCCAATTAAAAACCCCAGGACATTTTATTCCTCTACAAACTTTTTACTTATTCTTCAACAGACAATATGATTTGTCCTAGAGCATGTAAATTTTGCAATATCACCCATGATAAGAGGTCAAACATAAAGTTCCTTCATTGATTTTACCCTTTTCATCAAACCAACACATTAATGAATTTATGAATATGTGTAACTACTGGCCCACATTTATGACGGTTTGACTTAACAGTTTAGAAGAACAGTTAAGCCATTGAAGTGTCCGTTACCTTCCCTATGTGCACAGCCTTGTTAGGAGTAGAAATATAAGGTTATACCTGAGCCACTAAAAAAGATAATAAAAATCATTGGCTGAAAAATATTTTCTAATTGCTGTTTTTTCTTTTTTTTTTTGAAGTTATTGTTTTTTTTGCCTTCAGATTGTAAAGTAACTGGAGAGAGGGAATATTGGGTGCAGAGACTCATGGGGCCCACAGCTGTGAAGTTTTAATGGCTTCACTCCAATACTTCTGGAAAGAGGTGAGTGTTGAGGGGGGAAGCACACAGCGGCTTTCCCTCACAACACCTGGAGATGAGAGACGAATAGCAAAAGGGACCTGCCTACGCCTAGATTTCACCTTCACCCTCATTCCGAGCCAAAGAACAAGTGGCAAGTTTGCTCTTTTCAGTCCCCATACTGACATGGAGAGACTGAAAGTTTCTTGAGGGCAAACCTTTCCACACAAGAAACATTTGTTTAATATAGACAAGAAACAGCCATTTGGTTTTAATATTGGTTCAAGTCTTAAGCAGAAGATGTGTTTCATGAACTCTCCTCCTCAGCCCACCACCAACCAAGTTAAGCCCCTCTCACTCTCATGTAGCAAGAAGTAATGTTTTTATCTTCTACAGTCTGTTTCCACTTTCCTCATCAAAAGAAATAGGCTTTTACAGTACCCAGGGTCACTTTGCCCTGTCTTTGGCCCAGCTAGAGCTAATATTATCTTTCCCCCCCTGACTCACAGTTATAAAGACATTAGGCTAACCAGAATGTTCTTTCTGGCTGTTCACAAAGAATAATGCAAGCTGGAGCAAGGGAAGTTCCAGGGAGGATAAGGTGTGAGTGGTAACACAGATGTCTCTAAGATAGTTGTTTCTTGCTGGGAGTTGTTTTGTGAGCAAATGTTTCAATTGTGTTCCCAACAGCAAGTGTGCATGTGTGCGCACCTACATGGGTGCATGCACATGCGAGCATGCGTACTCGCATGTGTGTTCCTGTGTAGGAGAGAGTGGGGCCTTGGCAGAGAGGGAGCAGCAGATGTTTAAGATGCTTAGTCATCATGTTTTGGCCAGGGACACCTGGCCAGAGCTTGCAAAGCTTCTCAGGGATGAGCCCCAGCTAAAGCACTGGGAGTAGCCAGCTTCCCAACGAGCTCACAAATAAGAGCTTCGACAAGGCCAATAAAATGCTGATGATGGCCCAGCAACAAAACAGACAACTTATTGCACCGAAGTCCATCATGGATGATTTGTCTTTGGAAGGGAGTCTGAAAATGGGTGTTCAGTGCAAAAATGTCTTATAAATCATGGGCTAAATTCAATCTTTCCAGAAAATACATGCCGAACATGGGATGCAAGAAAGCCAAAGAGCTTCCAGACATTTTGGAATAACCATAATAGTCTCCGAGTTGTTATCAATATTGGCGAGTGTAACAGGTAGCAAAGCACTTTCAAATTCAGTATCACATTTGGTTTTCACAATAACTCAGGGAGGTAGGCAAGTATGATTCCCCCATTTTTATAGATGGAGAAACTGAGGCTCAGAGCAGCTCAAGGTCCCACTGTTAGTAAATGTGCTATGACTGGAACGCAAATGTCCTAATCTATCACATGGTTGACTGGACATTGGACCTCTTTTATATTTCCTAAAACACTTAGTTCACTATGGGATGGTAGCTTCTTAGATCTTTTAAGTATTAAGACTAAATGCTACAAGTACACTCAACTAGAAGGTGGTTAAGGGCTGCAAACAGATCACCTAGGGATCTTGTTAATATGACCTTCTGACTCCATAGGTTTGGAATGGCATGTGAGATTCTGCATTTCTAACACACTCACAGGTGATACAGATGCTGCTGGTCCATGGACCCCACTTAGAGAAAGAAGGGGAAAGGGGTATTGCTGAATGTTTGTTACCTGGTTTTAATTGCCTTTCATGGGTCTTAAACAAACAAAAAAGGCATTTTTAATCTACATCGGCAGATTCTTTGAACTCCCATAGGTCAGCAGCAGCAGCAGCAGCAGAGGCAGCAACAGACCAGTAGCTTTAATAGTAGATAATCGTGTGTTGAGTGCCTGCTCGGTGCCAGTTACCTTGCAAAATGCTTTGCAAGGATTATTTAATTTAATTGCCACAACCCTGTAAAACTGGCTAAGAGAGAAGAAGTAACCCACCAAAAGGGGAACACTGTAACTTTGGTACCGAGAAGTGAAAGGAACAGGTTAAGCTGTAAACTGTAACATGTCATGGTCATCTCACCAACAATGAAATGCAATAATCAGAAAGAAGGGGCAGACGCTAAGAATTCTGTGTTAAATTGAGAAATAATAATTATAGAGAAAGAAAGCAGTTGGGGTGCTTTGGAATAAAGAGTTTTAAAAGTGAAGCTAGCCCAGAAAGTGTAGAAACTACTCAAAACTTCTTATTAGCATCCTGGTGTACAGAAAATGAGATCTTTTAAAAAATGGAACTAGCTCAGGAGAAGAAAGCAGGGAACCTGCAAGGTCAGAAGAAAACGCAAAAGATGTTCCCGAAAGACTCCAGTAAGTACCTCGCCAGGGACTAAAGCCAAATAAATGAACACCATCACAGACTGCTGGCCCTCGAATAGCCTGCAAGAATTGTTCAGGCATTCTCTTTATTTCACAAATGGAGAAACTGACTTCTGAAAAAGAGGAAGGGGTTTGCCCCAGGACGCATGTGATTAGAAGCAAAGCCAGGAATAGAAACTAGGTGCCCTGCACTTTACCCAGTGCATCAAAAGAAGGGAAGAACTGAGCCAGGAAAGCCGGCCAGTAGGACCACTTGCTGGTCATAGTGCAAAAGGTCTGTTCAGGGACCAAAGGGAGATAGAAGAGAGTCAGAACATACTCGGAGCCTTGTTTTTCCTTCTCAAATGGTCTTTCGGAGGAAGGAATGTATAAGTTCTAAATGAGATGATGATAAACGAACGAACACAGTGTTCCAAGTCTGCTTGACTAAATGGATGTTGGTGAATCACCAGGACCAGATGGCATTTACCCAGATTTGGGGTAAAATTGTATAATAGCTGACTAAAGTATATAGCCTGTTGTTCCAAGTAGTTAGTGTGTCATGAGCCTGGCAGATTGCCAACAAGTCTCCTCTCCATGAGACGCGTTTCAAAGGGAACCCAAAGAACTCCAGGCTGGTAGGATCGCTGAACATGTTAGGCAAGTGTAACCTATTGGGAGTAAGGCATCATTTTTCCTGTAAATTATGTTAACCACCATTTGTGTAATGTTAACCAGTTTATAAAGCACTTAGGTTTAATCATGCCTAACTAATTGACTAGAATTCTTTGTGAGGCTAAATGTGCATGTGGACAAAGGGAAACCAGTGGATATAATCTATTTAGATTTTGAAAAGGCCCTTGATAAAGTCCCACACCAAAAACTGTTTAAAAAGTTAAGTCACCATGGAATTGTGGAATAGTATTTTGCAGTGATCGGGAAGTGGCTTATAGGCAGGAAAGCAAGAGGAGGGATGTGCAGGAACATTTTTGGAGAAGTATGAACAGTGGTGTGGCCCATGGATTGGTGCCAGGACGAGTTAATATTTTGGTGAATCATCAGAACAACCTTTTGATGACCAAAACCTTTTTCTGGGCAGCAAAATGCAAAGCAGATTTCAATCTTTTATGATTGTATTGATGAGCAGAGAAAGAAGAATTATAGTAGACCTGTTCAAAGAGTGGCCTTTAAAATCCTACTGCCTAGCTCTGAATCCTGACTCTGCTCTTAAAGACTGCATTACCTTAAGCAAATTACTCGATCTCTTCCAGCATAAATTTTATCATCTGCAAAGTGGGAATGAA
Organism: Rhinolophus sinicus; assembly: GCF_036562045.2. NCBI lineage: Eukaryota > Metazoa > Chordata > Mammalia > Chiroptera > Rhinolophidae > Rhinolophus > Rhinolophus sinicus. The sequence goes on from NC_133768.1 coordinate 95,847,477, forward strand.
AATAACCCCTAGTTCATGGAGGTGTTGTGAAAATGATATGAGATGATACATGTAAAGTGCTGGCCCAGTGCTTGGAGCATGGTAAGTGTCCAATAAACATTAGTGCCTATTATTTCACTTCTTACGTTTTTTCAGTGTTCTTATAGGATGCCAGGCTCTGAATGATCATGTTACGCCCTAGGAATGGAACTTGGGAGCCATTGCAGACCATTTCTTGAAAGCACTGGCAGAATTTGCCTTAGTAATTCAGAGGATGAAGATAACTATAGACTGAGATGGTAGTGAAAGATTTCATAGAATGAAACTAACAATTATGGAACACTTAGTGTGTTCTAGATACTAGGCTAGATGCTTTACAAATTTTCCTCCTGTAATCCTTTTATAGTCCTATGAAGTAGGGGTACTGACCCCACTTCATTGATGAAGAAGTACTAGTGATTTAGAGAGGAGGCAAAAAAACTTGTCCTAGGTCATGCTAGTCCATAAAGAACAGAGTCAGAAATTAAATACAACTTTGCTCTACTCCCAAACCTATTTTTCCCCCCACCACATCCTACCTGAAATGCACTTTGAGGGATGGGTATAATTTAAGAAGGAATAAAAGAGGGGTATCTCCATAGGAATAAAGTGAGCAATGGTGTGAAGACAGAAACAAGAACAGTATGTTTATGGGGTTTATGGGGACACGAGTATGGTTGTTTTGCCAACGTGGATGGTTTCTGTGGACTAGTGGTGGGAAATGAAGCCAGAAGGGTAGTTTAGGCTAGACTAATAGGCCCTCAGAACTCTGTTAAGGAGTATAAGCCTTATCCTCTAGGTACTAGAGACAGGATGAAGGCAGCTGAGCTAGGGAGAGGTAGGAGATGCTTCAGAATGATTAACCTGGCAGCAGTGCAAGATGAATGTGGTAGAATCTTCTGCCTGGGTCTGTGATTCTTTGTTCTCTAATCTGCTAGCCTAAGGCTCTCAATACTCCTGCCTGAGCTTGGAAGCCTGGAGAAAACTTAAGATGTGATTGAAATAGCACGTGCTGGAAGGTGGAAGTGGGGAATAGAAAGCAGTGACAGAAGCAGAAAAAATTACAAATAATATATAGGGATTTGGGGCCCAAGTGTATATGAAGGGCAAGGAAGAAGAAAGAGTCAAAGATGACTTCAGTTTTAAGCTTTAGTGACCAGGAGAATGGTAGTGGCATTAAAAACATAAAGATACTAAGGGAGTAGCCAGTTTGGGATGGTCTATTGATAAGTTCGATTTATGACACATTGAGTTGGGGGTAGTGGTGGGAAAGCCAGGTAGAAATGACTAGTAAGTAGCTGGAAATGTGGGATGGTAGCTCAGGAGAGCAGGTAAGACTGAAGGTAGTGAATTTATGAGTTGTCCCCATAGTGATATAATAGTTCAAGAATGTTCACTGCAGCATTATCCACAATAGCCAAGAGGTAGAAACAACTTAAATGTCCATCAGTGGATAAATGGATAAAAGAAAATTGTGGTGCACACATAAAATGGAATATTATTCAGTCTTAAAAAAGGAGATCCTATCACATGCTACAACATGGATGAACCTTGAGGACATTATGCTCAGTGAAGTAAGTCACTCACAGAAGGGCAAATACCACAAGACTCTACTTATATGAAGTACCTAGAGTAGCCAACCTCATAGAAGCAGAAAGTAAAATGGTGGCACCAGGGATTGAGGGAAGGGGAAAAAGGAGGGTTGCTGTTCAATAGGCATAGAGTTTCAGTCGTACAAAATGAAAAAGTTCTAGAGATCTGCTGTAAATTTGCATATAATTAACAATATTGCACCGTACACTTAAAAGTTTGTTAAGAGGACAAGTTTCATGTTAGATGTTTTCTTTTTTGCCAGAATAATAATAAAAGAAGAACTTACTTAAAGAAATCATAAAAAAAAATTGAAAGAGCCGGAGTAGATGAGATCTGTGTTTTCTTTGGAAAGAGAGAAAAGACAGAGGCTTAAAAGAGACCTCTGGATAATACCCAGTTTCAGGGTAGGATTAGGGGGAACTAGTGAAGGGTAGAGGCTGAAGGAGAAATAGCATGTAGGGTCTCAGAGACCATGAGTGATAGGGTTTCAAGGAGAAGTCTGTGCACTGAAGAGGGAAGAGTATGCATGGCACTGGAAGTCTCCAGACCCCAGTTAGACTTTCAGTTTTTCCATTTAGATAAATCTTATTTCTTCTCTGAGCCCCACTATTTTTACCTGTAAAATGGAAAGAAGAACACCTATCCATAGGAAAGTGCTTTGTAAACTGGGAAAATCAGTACAAACATGAGGGGATTTTTTGTTGCTGTTGTTTTGCCTTCTTGACCCTAGCAGCTCTACTTTATTTTCTCTCTATTGCTGTTTTCATGTAGCTCTGCAGTTATGTGCCATCGCCTATCTATGTCAGACTACTTGTTAGAAAACAAAACAAGTATGATGGTCTAAGAAGAGAGGGTCTGCTAACGTCTCTTCCTCAGAAAGTTGCCCCATTATTGGTTTTGAGTAGATTTCCAAGGTTGCATTTCTTTTTATAACTGAAAAGAACCAAGGAAATTTCCAAGGGGAAACAGCCAACTGATTAGGTCAGTTCATTTTAGACAATGAAAAACAGGAAGTTACCCTTTTAATCTACCCAGGTCCAGAAATTTAGAAAAGGCTTCCTGAATACTTTAGTTTTCTAGAGTATAGTGTTTTCTTGAAGAGTTGATGGCATTGTGTGTTGTAGGGATTTTAAGGGAGTTATAGAGAGCAGATTCAACTGGTTTTTAATTCCCAAGTATCACCAACCATTTCAGCTCAGATTTGAGTCGGCACTAATCAGTTACCTGCAAGAAAGCGGAGCTGATTCTTCACTTTCATCATTCCATCACCAGAGCCACCTTCTATGCACTCATCTTCATCGTCGCCACAGTCTCCACTTTCAAGCCCTTCCTCATCAAGGTTTTTATCCAGAACTCTACCTTTGGGCACAGACATGGTTCTCAGGAGCTGAAAGACAACAACCAGGAATGCAGCAGCTTTTCATATTTCTCGGTTAGGTTTAAAATAGTGTTATTAACAGGAGACATTTAAAAATGTTGAATGAGTTACACAGAAGTTTTAAAAAATCATTTTCAAATTTAAATAGGTATAAACTGCTTATACTCTTTAGTTTCAGACTTCTGGACCTTTCCATAGCATTTTACATGATTTGCTACTCATTTACTCTACCTACCCCATGCAGTAGCCAGAATGTATCCATACCATGGTATTTAAGTTCCTGAAATCCTTCTTGGTGGGACAACTCAGATGACCTTAAGACATGATAGGCAAAGCATATTTCTAGGCTGAGAGGACACCAAGATCAGAAAAAAGATCCTTATGGAAGCCCCCTATTATATTTACATTTACTAAATTAAAACAACAAATGATTACCACTAAATGAAGAGAATAGCAGTGACTTTTATATACATTGTAAATGATACTTATAATTAATTGCCATGTAGCATGACTTGATCACTAGAAAAACTTAAACAACATCTCTCTCTTCCATAATTTCAATAAGATGCGTTGAAATTAATTTTGCTTTTTTGTAGGTAATATGCCTACTTAGAGGCATGTTTGTTTTGCTCCCCAGTGTCTGCCTTTTCAGTCACATACTCAATGCCTTTCTTATTTTATGGGGACTCCCACCTCCCACAAGTCTCTCCACCGACCCAGAAGCCCAGCTCACAGCACGAGTGGTCTCTAAGGGTGGTTCTCAGGCTCCATTTTAATTTTCCTCACCATCTCTCCCCAAGGCTATGTTCCAATACTCTCTATTTCTGCTCTAGCTTCTGCCCCACCACCCATTTTTAGTCCTAAATCTCAGGTCCACCACCTATTTTTAAATAACCTCCAACAAAAGATACCGAAACTGAGATTTTGGCGATTGTGGAAGAGGTACCCAGAAAAAAAGATGCTGTATACATAGGCACATCTCGGTTTCTATGGTTTCCATTGTCTGTGCTCATTGTCACTGCAAAGTATACCTTTACGTTCTCTACTTGTGATTTACCTGTTACACCAAGATCAATTGGAGCAAGCTCCATACCATAGAGAAATGAGACTCTGCGGGTTTTATTTTTTAAGCAAAGAAAGAAAAGTCCAAAATAATTCTTTCCTGGCCAATAGCCTCTAATGGTGTCAGAGAAGCCAACCTACCTACCATCCCCCACTCCGGCACCATCTCTACCTTGCCACTCTAATGCATCTTTTTGCTAACCCTCCCTCTGCCCTCTACTGTCTATCTTACACATCTAAATGTATAGACACATAGGCTAGGATAAACTAGATTAGTGGTTGTCAAATTTTTTGGTGTCAGGACACCTTTATACTCTTATTGGGAATCCCAGAAAACTTTTGTTTATATAAGTTACACCTATCAGAATTTACCATCTCAGAAATTATAACTGAGAAATTTAAAAATATTTAATAGCTAATTTAAACATAACAATAATAAAACCATGATGTGTTAACATAAATAACATTTTTAATGAAAAATAAATATATTTTCCCTGAAAACAGTTAGAAGGAAGGGTGGCATTCTTTTACATTTTTGCAAATCTTTTTAATGTCCAGCTTAGTATGATAGCTGGCTTATCATATCTGCTTCTTCATTCAATCTGTTGTTATATGTGGGTTTGCTTGAAACATTTGCAGAAAATTCAGCCTCCCACAGACATATCGTGGAAAAGAGAGAAAGATTTTAGTAGCCTTTTCAGGTTACTGTGGATATTTTTCATTGATACTACATAAAAACTCAACAAGTGGAAAAGGTTAGTTGCAATGTGTAATATGAAACCATATAAATAAACTTGTCATGTTCTGTTACATTAATATCCATTGGTACGTTTTGAAATTTCAATGAACCTTTTACACATTTTGAATCATCACTTGTGCGTCATCTGGAAAATATTGGTCCACTGAGCTATGCAGGTCTTCCAAATGTTAATACTTTTCATTATATGATATCAAAAATCATACTTATTAACATCACCTACAATCTCATTAGAAAAGTCTTTAAGTATTGGGAAGCTTTCAAGCTCACAGTAGCAGATACAAGTTTTCCAAAATTTTAATTTTTTCATGAAAGTTCAAATTTTATCATTGGCAAGAAATACTGTCAATTTTTCCTTTAACCGACAGGCTCTCTTCGTTTCTTTCAAAGACAATGTCTAGCAAATACTCAAGATTGCTTAACCATAGTTTATCATTCATTATCTCAGATAAAAATGGTGTTTCATGAAAAAAAGAGGTTAGTTTAGCCCATAGCTTAAATAATCCCACAAGTGCTTTTCCTTGAGACATCCATGAACACAATTTGCAGCAGAAATACCTTACAGGTAGTTCACATTTCATAATGCTATGCAGAATATTTTTTAAAGTATACTCAAGGATTAAGTTTTAATAAATTAATCATTTTTACTGCTTCAGCAATGACATTCTTAAGTGAAACCGTCTTTTTATTTCCCTGCAAGTGTAGACCATTGAAGAATAGAATGACTACTAATACAGTTTGATGCCACTGCCTTGAATCATACTGTGGTACCAACAGTTATACTCACCATTGATTTTGCACCTTTAGTGCAAATATCAACATAGTGAAAAAGGCAAATAACATCTCAGTATTGTGATGCAAGTAATTCTGAGCTTGTGGATCCCTGGGTCTCATGGATTACCAGGGTCCATAAAACATTCTTTGAGTACTGCTAATCTAAAGTATAACATCACTTCAGTTTGACTAAAAACACCCCAATCTCCTCCTTTACTATAATTTCTTATGGGAAAATTGCTTTTGACATAAGCATTTTTAGGTTAACTTTCAAAAATATAGCCTTCATATATGTCATGGATTACTGAATTAGAATTGTTCACATAGGGGAATTTATGGTTAGATATACATTAGTGAACTTGCTATTTCTCAAGCACATCTCACATCTGTGCCTTTCATTAACCTTCTCAGCAAACATTAATTGAGCACCTAATATGAGCTTTTGTCATTTGTCTATTGAAAATTCTCCATTGTTTTAAGCCAAGTTCAAATGTCACTTCCTTAATAAAGCCTGCCTGGCTACCACAAATGGTCATTATAGCTCTCCCTTTCCTTCTTCCACCACTGCTCCCTTTATCTGTACCTCCTAAATAGCACTTTATGTGTGCAACCTGGTATTATTTATTTGTACATGTGACTTTGCTCCACTACCAGACTGTGAGCTGCCCAGGGGCTGTGTCTTATTTATCTTTGAACCCCATAGCATTTAAGGCAGTGTCTTGCACATAGTAGGCACTCAATAAATGTGCTATTGAACTGAAACAAAATAGAGTGGCATGGCCTCTTTGATTTTTTAAAAGCTACTACCACAAACTCATGAAAAAGGAGAAAGCCAAAGCACAGATTAATTATACAAGAACTTGTGAATGAATAGCTAAATCCTTTGGACGATCCTGGCTAAGATCTGTAGCTAATCTTTGAGAGGCCATTTCCCAACCTCGTGTACAATGCCCTCAGTATTCTCCGGTAGTTCAGATTTTTTTTTTAAGTGCAATTAACAAAAAACAAAAAACAAACTTTAAAACTTTGTCAGTGAGATAACTTCTTTAGTTCTTAAATTACTCCCATTTTGGAGACAACTTCAGCATTGAAGAAGGATTATAGTATACTTTCAAACCATTTTACACAGACATCTGCGGATGAGCCTAACCCCCACACATTAACAAACCGAATCCAAATCTAGAAAGCTATTGTTAACGTAAAAGTATTAAAGAAGAGTCTGAAGCTCCAGAATGTTGAAAGAAGGGTAATCTGTCAGAGATGAGAAATTGCCAGCAAACACTGTGGATTTAGTGCAGCCAGGAATTTGGCACAAAAATCAAATCACCTAATTACAATTCACAATATTGACCTTTTTGTTCCCTCTCTCACTCTTTACAATGTCTTCCAGATTGAACACGCACTTTATAAAAAGAAAGTTACGAGGGCCTTGCACACAAAATCAGGTAACTTTAGGTGCCTAATGCTTTTGATTAATGGTTTGCCATTTTCAAAGGACACTATCCTATTAGCTTTTTAAAAGTCAAGGCTCAGAATAATGATTATCAATGTAAAGTATCTTATTAAAACACAGGTCTGATTATTTCACTCCCTTACCCCCATAGTCATCGTATAAACCTGATATTTCTGCCATGCACTGTTTGGCATTCTTTAGTGGGAAGTGCACAAGGCCTTTCACAGCCCAGCTTTTTCTACAGCTACTCCTCTCCTTGCAATTCTGTTTAAGCCACATAAGACTATCACAGTTACTTAAATCAATTATTATTTTATGATTTAATGTTAATTGTATTTGTCAATATAATATAAAAAGGTGAAAGCAAAGAGAAATCCAGGGGGAAAAAACCCAATTCTCAAACAACATTTGTATTTTCAAAAGTAGGTTTTGTTTGGCTGGCCAGGTGGCTCAGGCGGTTAGAGTTCCATGCTCCTAACTCCGAAGGCTGCCAGTTCGATTCCCACATGGGCCAGTGGGCTCTCAACCACAAGGTTGCCAGTTTGATTCCTCGAGTCCCGCAAGGGATGGTGGGCTCCGCCCCCCTGCAACTAGCAACGGCAACTGGACCTGTTGCTGAGCTGAGCCCTCCATAACTAAGACTGAAAGGACAACAACTTGACTTGGAAAAACGGCCTGGAAGTACACACTGTTCCCCAATAAAGTCCTGTTCCCTTCCCCAATAAAATCTTAAAAAAAAAAGTAGGTTTTGTTGTTTTCTTTTTTGCCTATATTTTTACATAGTTGAGCTTGGATTTTAGAATCAGACTGACTGAAATTGGAATACTGTTTTTTCCCCCTTATTAACTTTTTTCCCACTATTAACTTTGCTGCTTAATTTCCCTAAACCTCAATATTCACATCTGTCAAATGAGGAAAATAATGCCTGCCTCATAGAATTGTTGTAATGAACAAGTGTGATAAGTGTAAACTTTTAAATGTGATAAAACACTTAGTATAGCACCCTTAAGGGATCTAGTGAAATTTACTTAACCATTCTCTGAATATTGAATATTTATGAGGTGTGATCTAACAATACAGTGAATATTTAAATTAAAAGACTTTATTACAGTAAAAGACACATTGCCATTAATCCCCCTCAAAATACTCCTCTTTGCTTCGAACACACTTATCCCATCATTCTTGCCACTTTCTGAAGCAGTTCTGCAAGTCCTCTTTCGTGCATGTCTTTAGTTGTGTTGTCATGGCTGCCTCAATGTCCTGAATCATTTTGACTTTGGGGAAGAGCCAGAAGTCGCACGGTGCCAGATCCGGTGAATAAGTAGGTGAGGTCACACCGTAATGTTTTTATTTGACAGAAATTGCCATATATACCAGAAGTGATGTGTGACACGGAGCGTTGTCATGATGGAGGATGATTTATGGCACACTTTAAAACACACCTTCTCTCAACCGTAGCTGACACCCAACTGACTGCACCAAACAAGTTGGAACTCGTCACACACTGTTACTAAGGTTCAATGTGCTGCTTCCCGTATTGAAGATCCATGCCTTTCCGTTGGATGGCACTGAGCAGCAACATTCACAGTACTTTGTGATCACAACGGAAAGCCTCCATGTCACACATCACTTCTGGTACAGCAATTTCTGTCAAATAAAAACATTATGGTGTGTCCTCATCCACCTTATTCATCAGATCCGGCACCGTGCGACTTCTGGCTCTTCCCCAAAGTCAAAATGACCATGAAAGGAAAATGTTTTGAATTGATTCAGGACGTTGAGGCAGCCACGACAGTGCAACTAAAGACACTCATGAAGGAGGAATCCAGAACTGCTTCAGAAAGGCAAGAACAATGGTGTGTTTCAAGTGAGGGGGAGTATTTTGAGGAGGATTAATGGCAATGTGTCTTTTACTGTAATAATTTTTTTGTTTTTTAAGGAGGGCACATCTCACAGTGGCCCATGAGGGGATTGAATCGGCAACCTTGGTGCTACCAGCACCACACTCTAACCAACTGAGCTAACTGGCCACCTATAATATTTTTTTTTTAAATTTAAATATTTACTGTATTGTTTGATCACACCTGGTATATCACTTCTAGTTCTTTTGTTTCTATAAAGATGGAGTATCAGGAGCATTCACATAACTTTTTCCACATTTTGGATTATTTCTTTAGTTTCCCATTAGTAGGATTATTAGGTCAAAGGGTATCTACATTTTTATATACCATGGGAGTGAGTCTCCAATTTCCACAAGAATTCCTTAAGATGATAGATAAAAACTCAAGCTCCCTGGCCACACCCAGAGGTTCTGATTTAGTAGGTCTGGGGTGGAACACATAAATCTGTATTTTTAACTAGATCTGTGCCCCCATCTTATCATGAGCGAACCACACACTACTCTATAAGAAAGGCTATTGCAGTGTTACTCCACTTCCTAGAAATCCTCTTAAACCATCTTTAGACAAGAGTTACCTTAGCCCTATGTGTGTTAGAATTTGACAATTTCCTTTTCACTTAGGTATGAACATCATGGCCTTCTGTCTTTGTAGTTAATGAAAATACCCTTGTGTAAAGGTGATTGACTTTGTTTGATTAGAAAAGGAAATATTTAAAGTTAGCTTTGAAACAGGTACTCAGAGTTGTATGATAAAAGGAAATAGAAAGCCTGGAATAAATACTTAAGAAAATTAGAACCATAGTATAAGAGGAAAAAAAGGCTTTCTAGAATATAACAGTTTCATGTTCTTAAAACCATAACCAAGATAACAAAAGAGCTCTGCATCATGGGACAATGTGATTTGGCCAAAGCTCTTTTCATGCTTGGCTGACAGAAGAACAAAGATCAAAGGACATACTGGTTGTTCTTAGGGGGATCAAATACACTGAAATTATAGACCAGTGAGAGCAGCAACTCTTGATCTGTCTATATGGTATAAATACTGTGCCTCTTGGAATTATCTTGATTGCAAAGATATGAACCTTATCAGCCACACACTGTGCTAGGGCTTAACATATGTTCTCTCACATAACCCTTGAATCCTCCCCACCAATTTGTGTAACAGGGAAGACTGCCATCCCCATTTCCCATGTCAAGGGAGGCCACCAAGGCTCAGGGAGGGGACATGACTTGAACAAGTCACGGAGTAAATGATAGACAAGTCATTAAAAATAAGGTCTTCTGTTCCTAAGTCCCGAACTTTCAAGAAAAACCTGCTGTCTTAGGTAAAGACATCAACTCATGGGGCCTTCATTTTACATTTTTGCCATCTTGACTGCCTTTACTTGAGAAAATTTCCAGTTCAATCTCATTTTCTCAGATACTAGCCATGGACTATACCTTGATGGGAAAGCCTTTTGTTATTTATTGGGTGGGAGAGCCAGGCAGGAGAGATAATGACATTGGATGCCTCCTGCTTGTTTTCACCAGCCTTGCCATGTACCATGTTTTAAATAACCAACCTATCTCATCATAAATGGGTTTGTTTTGAAAAGCTTCAGACATCTGGTTAGAGCAGAATGAAAAATTCTTTTACTGCTGCTGCACAGCTAAGAGTTTTCTTGACTTTAAGTTCTTTAGCATTTTTTAAATAAAGGATAAGTAACAACATAGATGCTGCAAACATGGGGTTTGACACATATTTTGAGGATTTAGCTGTTTTTTTCTTTTGGCTAATCACATACCTCTCTCTAGACATTTTAAAAAATATCTGGAATCCAGATTACATTTTAAAGCTATTAAGTTGTGCTTACAAAACTGATTTTGAACTATCTGGATGCTCAGCTTTATACAACCTGCAAGGAATGCTTTGGGGCCTAGTTTTCCATGTCCAGAGCAATGTAAACACATGCTTTACTGTTTGTATTTGAGTAGCATAAACTAACGGGAAACAAATGTGGTGGCTCCAATGAATCCTAGCTTTTTTGGAATGCCATTATTATTTATACATTGTGCACATCCACAAGGCCTAGGGCACGTGACCTCTACTTTGTGTGCAGACTTTCTTTGAACGAATGCACCAAACCACAGCCACAACTAATTGGAAACAATTGCAACTCCACACGTTTGAGATGAAGCCAGAACCCAAACATATAGGGCTAGAATTAATAGCTATATATGCAGTTTACACATTGGAAAGGCAATAAAGTATTAGTTAAGAGTGTGAGCTTTGGAATCTGACCATTATGGATTTAAATCACTACTCTGTGTACGTAATAGCTGTGTCACTGTCGGCAAGTTGCTTAAACTCTCTGAGCTTCAGTTTCCTCACCTGTAAAATGGAGAATAATGGTATTCATTAACTTCACAAGGTTACTGAAGAATTACATTAAATAGCACCATTCACCTTTCATAGTCATGTATCCTTCTTTCAGAGAATGTTCCACAGTTTATAAGTGTACAGTCTCTGATGCACCCCCACTAGACTAACAGAAGGGATAAATTGTCTGTTTCAATTATCAGTGTATAGCAGTGTTTGGTACAGGGTAAATGTTCATGAAATGGATAAATGAACAAATAAATAGAATAATATACGTAAAGTGCTTAGCACATTGCTTGGCCAGGTAGTAAGTTCTCGAGCATATTAATTCTACTGCTGAGAGCAATGATGATGATCTTAAAGAGGAAGAAGAGGAGGAAATGGGGGGAGCAGTAGAAGCCACATTAACAGATATGAAGAGCTTATTACAAATGCCTTATAAGGCAAAAGAAATAATACTCCATGGCCAAACACTGAGGCACAAGAAAGAAGAGTCTGAGAAAGTCTTCTGGATGCTCCCAGTAAGATGAGGACCTGGGCATTAAGGATGCACGCAGAGATGTTTATTAATGAAGAGCAAAGGGACCTGCTTCCATATGGTATCAATAAGGCCACTCATACCCAGATACGCTCTGGTCTGGGCATTGCTTCCATGTCTGCCTCTTATCCACAGCACACGCTTTCTCTACCACTTCCAGCTTCCCGATTTTTACTTTATGTAAAAACAAATATAGTGCCTAAACTTGTGAAAATAAGTCCTGTCAATTAGATAAATGTCTGGATAGCAAAACAAACCAGGATGTGAAAGCAGCAAACTTGGGATGAAATTAAAACTATTTTGGTGGGGCTCCCTTCCAGTGGTAGAAATGGTTCTCTGCAGTTTTAGGAAACTACTCACCAACTTAAAGTAAAACAAAAAAATTACAATAATTTTACCAATAGCTTACAACTGTATAGGATTTTAGTCTTTTCCAAGAGGAGGCATAGCATGGTGGTTAAAAGCTCATACTCTGGAGTCAGAAAAGTTGTGTTCAAATATAGACTCTATCACTTACTAGCCTTGTTACTATAAACAAGTTATTCTTTAACCTCTCTGAGCCTTGTCTCTTATCTATTAAAATGGGTATAATATCCATACTTATCTCCCACATTGCATGACTGTGGGGATTAAGTGAGGTAATCTATGTAAAGCACTGAATTTAGCATCTGGCACACAGTAAGTGCTCACACAATGATAAGTTAAGATTATACAGTAAAGATGATATATTTATAAAATCTGAATCTCTGAAGGGGATAATTCTAAATTTTTGGTACCAGTTAACATTCACTTATGGTCTCAGTAGGGCTCATTCTGTAGATCCTCAATAAATCTTAATCATTGTGTCATTACTATCAACATTTCACTGTTTTTATAATTGAAAGCACTTCCACATCTCTTCTCTCATTGATGTACCCAGGACCCTTGTGAGGCAGCAGGGCAAGTACTACGAGCCTCATTTTACAAATAAGAAAATTGGAGCTGAGAGAGAAGTGAGGCAATCTGCTCATTTTTAACCTGAAAACTGTTTAAGGGTCACTACTGTGAGGTTGTTAGGATTGGGAATGAGGCTGGGAAAGAGGGTTTATGTACTTCAGTATCAACTTGGAACAGGCATGGCCCTGGGATTGCACAGTGCCTGATACATAGTAGGTGCTCAGGAAATGCTTGATAACTGAAAGAAATGAATGAAGCAATGGGTTAACAAAATGAATTAGCAATTTATTCACCGACTTTGGATTTCTCTCAATCTCTCTCTTCAACCCTGGTCTGATATGTCATTGCTGTTGCTCTGGTATGGTAATTGCTAATTCCTGCCTGGGAGCCCTGGACACACTGAAGCTAGACAGCTAGACAGATGTTCAGATAGCCTGAGTGACTGACTGCCAGCATTCACTTTATTAGGACTCCCCTGAGAGGCAGGTCCCATATTCCCCTCCGGTTGATTGAGGGAGGCTTCTGCTCTGATAAAGTGGGGTAAAGTCAAAGAGGAAGGCAGAAAATTGATCTTTTTAAGCAAATGAACCAACTAACCCAAAGGGATGTGGCCAACCCATGCACAGAGTGGCTGAATGAGGTTCCTGAGATCCCCCTCAGTGAGCCTCCTGCAATCCTCAATGAGCATTCAGTCTGCTAGATTAGTTAGTCTTTGTGTGTTAATTCTGGGCTCTGTAATGCCCTCTTTTAGGATCTCCAGTCTTACTAGAATAAATCTCAGTTTAATGGGCCAAAAGCCCCACAAAATAGAGTTCCAGTTATAAAGCTAGAGTCAAGGCAGGCCTAGCCTCAAGAAGCCTGTCAGATCAGACTGATTTGCCAGGTGGCAACAAAATGCAACCACAACAAGTTACCCTTGCAGGACACAAAGTCCAATTTCCCTCTGAAGGCATCTGACCCTGGCTGCTACCTGTTGAAGATTAGTGGCTTTTGGGCCCTGTCTCAGTTTTAAATAGTTGTGAAAAGCCACAAGGACACATACAACTTTTTCTGGAAGGAAAACTTACTTCGAAGACATCTGTTAAGCCCCATGGCACCGCTCACTTTTCAAAGGAATTGCCTCAATTAGATGAGGGCCATTGACAGAGGGCAATGGTCCCAGAGTAAGAGTGTACCAAGATATCACACATTTCCTCAGGGAACGGAGTTTACACAGACATGAGCTGAGTATTTACTATTGTCCTAGTGTATAAATCTGATTCATTCCAAATAGACATCTTGTGGTTATACTTTTGGGAAATAAGAATTCTTGCCTCTAAAAATAACCTCTATGTATGAACCACAGTAGCCATGTCATCAAGCACAGGGCTTGGAGAGTCAGCCTCAATGACTGGAGGATGATCGTTCACTATTCTTCCAGAAGGCCTCTGGCCCACCGAGGATCAATGAGATACTTCCAGTTCCCTTGTCAAAACTTCCTTCCTTTGAAGACTAGGTTTGGATCAGGATTTATAAATAGGTTTTCAGTGAAAACAGCTTTCTTTCTCTGGTCTACTATTTGAAAAATATGAATTTTTAAATATGTTTCAGATACTTAGGATGTATTGTATTATTCTGAAGTATAATAAATGACCTGGTACATCTAGTACAAATAAATTAGCGGGGACTTGATAAAAAACTAGATTCTGAGTTTCTAGTTGTTATTTCCTTGGAGGTGAGAGAGCTTTAAACCTTTCCCTTTCCACATTTTAGTCTATGGAATCCTAAGGGGGAAATGAGTTCCCACAGCAAACAGGAAACATGAGTAAAATTATTATAATATTCATATATAATCACATATTTTTAAAGATTGAAATAGAAGAAGCAAAAGGCTTGTGCTCTTGTATACCTTTTAGCCTCATTCCTTTAGTAAAGGTTAACTTAAGATATGCTTGGGGGGCCGGCCCGGTGGCTCAGGCAGTTAGAGCTCCATGCTCCTAACTCCGAAGGCTGCTGGTTCGAGTCCCACATGGGCCAGTGGGCTCTCAACAAGGTTGCCAGTTCAATTCCTCGAGTCCCGCAAGGGATGGTGGGCAGCGCCCCCTGCAACTAAGATTGAACACGGCACCTTGAGCTGAGCTGCCGCTGAGCTCCCAAATGGCTTAGTTGGTTGGAGCACGTCCTCTCAACCACAAGGTTGCCGGTTCAACTCCCACAAGGGATGGTGGGCTGTGCCCCCTGCAACTAGCAATGGCAACTGGACCTGGAGCTGAGCTGTGCTCTCCACAACTAAGACCGAAAGGACAACAACTTGAAGCTGAATGGCACCCTCCACAACTAAGATTGAAAGGACAACAACTTGACTTGGGGGAAAAAAAAGAAGTCCTGGAAGTACACACTGTTCCCCCAATAAAGTCCTGTTCCCCTTCCCAATAAAACAAAACAAAACATATATATATATAGATGCTTGGGTGGGGCAGCCGGTTAGCTCAGTTGGTTAGAGCGCGGTGCTCTTAACAAGGTTGTCGGTTCGAGCCCCCACATGGGCCATTGTGAGCTGTGTCCTCCACATCTAGATTGAAACAACTACTTGACTTGGAGCTGATGGGTCCTGGAAAAACACATTTAAATTAAAAAAAGAAAGATATGCTTGGGTAACCCTTTTAAGTATGGAAAACTGGAATGTGTCCTAAAAACAGTGCTTTGTTTGGTGAATACAGAATTAAAGATGCCAGAACAATTAACTCTTTCCAAATCCACCATGTATAGGTTTTGTAACGCTTTGGTCACAGAACTCAACTAGAACATTGGAATTTTATGAGGGCCACTGACAACCTTAGTTACATACTGTAGCTACCAGATGATTAAGTACTTCCTTATCATGGTAGTTTTCCTTTCTGTACCCTGAGTGGTTTGAATGGAGTGGTCAAACAGTGGATGAAGGAGTGTGAAATTGAACCACTGGTATTCCCCAATAGCAAAGGAATTCGAGCCTTGCCTTTTGGTAACCATTTAGGACACTCACTGTTTTAAAGAAAATCACTGAACACTGTAGTTCGACTCAAGCTTGGCCACTGACACTTTGAATCTATTCACTAACTTGTTGGAATTCCATATTTGGTCAAATGGTCTTTTAACAAAATTCACAGTCATTTTACATCTACTTATTATTGATCCTGGAGATCATTTTTCCAATTTTAGCTTAGTCAATTCTAGTTTCAGAAATTCCAGTTGCAGAATTTTCTGCTGGGTTGATTGTATATGCTTACAAACTCATATCTGCTTGGCATTTGGCTAAACTATCCTTCACACTCACCTCTTATCCCCTAAATAAAATACTCACTAATTTAGTATATCTATATACTTGCCATTTGCTAGTATATCTTAGATTAGTTTTTTTTTAATCTTAGATTAATTTTACTTCTCTGCAATAAGCATAGAGTTGGAGCCCAGTACAGATATAATCATTTCCATTCCCATGTGAGTCTCTCTCATCATTGCTTCTTATTCTTAAATTCCAAACCTCATCAAGCATTTCTCCTACTGGCTCTGCCTAGAAATCCATTCCTCAGACAGGCCCCTTGTTTTTCTGAGAAGTTTATTAGAATTTAACCACAAAGGTCTGGGAAGAGCATCATGTAACCAAGTCCAGCTAATTTGTACTTAGTGTTGGGCAGAGCTTGATCCTGTGCTATTTTGGTGAAGTACATGTCGGTAGAGATTATGGTGAATTATTTTCTGTTGGCTCTCTTTGGTGGATGGGGTGTGCCTATTTTGTTTGCTCCTGGGACTGAAGTTCTTGGCTGGTTGTCTTACCTGGACTCCTTCCCTATCTCACGAAACTATTTGGTGATGATGGTAGTGATAGAGTGGCAGGAATAGGAGAATATAAGTGTAGGAGGGAAAAAGGACAGCTTATAACAGGCTATAACCAACACACATTTATAGCTCTTTCTTTCCTTCCTTCCTTCCTTCCTTCCTTCCTTCCTTCCTTCCTTCCTTCCTTCCTTCCTTCCTTCCTTCCCTTCTTTGTTTCTATTTTCTGAGCTCACCAGGTAAAAATGTCTTGACCAGTTCTAACACGGGCTTCTCCACCATCCTCTGAGATTCTGTGTAGTTATTTAACAATCAACATTTTGTGAAATAAATACGTTTCCCTCCCCCACAATGCTTAACCCCTGTTGATATACCAGGTAATATACACATATTCTGAACATCCTGTTTGTTTAACATACTTCTGGATACAGCTAGGGTAATTTTCATCTTTGAAGAAATGAACTTGCATGCCATAACTAGATGCATCAGGGAAGGAGATGGTGGGGAAGTGGAGAACTTATTTCCCAGAGGATGGTGTCCAGTATGAGGAACTGAAATATTAAATGTATTAAGCACCCAGAAGTGCTTACCATCATATTCAATGCATTATTAGAGCAATGAGGTCATAGACTTGGGATGGAGTTAGGAAGGACCTGAGCGATCATATGGATCAATCCATCCATTTTACAGATGAGCACAGCAAGCCTATACAGACAATAGTTAGCAGAGCTTTTCAGCCCCCGAATCAGGAGTGGATGAGATGAGCTAGCTTTCTGCCTAATCCTGGGGACATCACAAGAGAATCAGTTAAGGGCAAGTAAGATAAGAGAAAGGCAAAGGGGCTTGAGAGTAGCAAAATGTCTTTAGGTCCAGGAGGACGGCAATGAGGTTTTTCTTCCTGGATCCTTAGACAAACCTGGTCAAATCACAGATTGGGAAGAGGACAACATAGCCCCGGGAGCACGTGGCAGCCAATCTTCCAGTTTAGCATGTGTAATTGGAAGCAATAGAACATGGAATCGGCCCACAAGAAATATATAGTGTCCAAGGAGTTCCTCTCTAGAAGGTGTGGAAAAGTAGTGAAATAAAACCTTCCAAAGTCCTCGTCTCATCCATTCCTGATTAGGTGTATAAATCAACCTGCCAAAGTATAGGTACTTCCTTATTTTCTCCCAGTCATCTCTTCCTGTCTATTCCCAAGTAACTTCAGTTGGAAACATCTGAGAGAGGCTTAATCATACTGAAATACTCACATTTGCATTCTATTAAACATACTTTTTTTTTGCTTCCTACTCTCTTATAAACATTTAAGCAATTGATCAGTTTTGTTAAAACAAATGGTGAATTCCTAAGTTATGGTGGATTTCAACTAAATCGAAACTTCAAATATGTTGCTGTCCCAAAGATTAAATTTGTTGGACCTGTTATACATCTTTAAATAGCAACTATATTTATGGATGACCCTGACATTTCAGAAGGTCGACATCTTGTGTTTTCATGTTTCCAGGAAGAGGCAGGAACATATACAATATAATCAGTGAAGTTATATGCAGTGATTCTACAAGTTTGAACTAAATTTCAGCTTCACCATCTGTGAGTTGACAGTGCAGAGACCTTTTGTTATAAATGCACTACCCACAACATTAGGAACACAGTACCCAACAAATTCACACACTTAGGTACTCAGACTTATGCAGACTTATGCCTTAATTAAAGAAAAGCAAATATATAACTGCTTTAATAATATAAAACTCGGAGGGGCACAGGGATTTGCAGGAGGCTGCTGTTACTGCTAACAAAGTCCTTTTCATTTCCAAAATATGTCCCTGCTCCACCCTACCCCAGCTTGACTTCTGTTTCTCATTCTAGGTATACCAGGCAGAAATAAGAATTGTTTCCATCACCTCAACTGGGAAAAGAGTTCCTTCACTTTTGTCATTTAGACAATACCACCTTTATACAGGCCAAACCTGCACGCTTAGAATCATTGCCTTGCTTTTAAAGAAACACACTCATTCACTGTATTGCATTGTGAAAATTCACTTTCTTTTTTTAAAAAATATATTTGTTTAATTGTATAATACACTAAATTACAATTTTGTAGTTAATGACATTATTATTATTATTGAGGATTTTATGTTATTTACATGCGGTTCAAAATGTTTTTTTATTTTATTTTATTAGTTTCAGGTGCACAAGACAAAGCAAAACTTAGACGTTTATCATTTATATCCCCCACACTGTGTGAACCCCCCTCCCCCATCCACTATCCCTCTGACATCGCACAGAGCCAATACATTTCCACTGTCTCTATTCCTAATGCTGTACTCCGCTTCCTGTAACAATATACATACAAATATATAAATATACATATATATATTTATATAAAATTATAGTTGGCATTCAGTATTGTTCAGCTTCAGGTGTACTGTGCAGAGATCAGGCATCTACATCATCCCTGAGGTGGTCTCCCAAATGGGACACATGTCCATCGGATACCCTACAACATCTTTACATTATTGATTACGTTCCCCAAATTAATTTTCAAAACCCCGTGGCCATCTTGTGGTTACCGACTATTTTCTAAACCTCTCACCTTCCCCTTATCCTCCCCCCCCCCCGCGAAACTTCACTTTCTAGCTCTGTGTTAAATAATTATCCAAGCCTATTATTTCTCACAGCTCTGTATTGAAAGTCGAAGACAATGAGAGAATCATGAAAGCAGTGAGAGAAACTCATCATATACAAATAATACTCAATAAGATTAACAGTTGAATTCTCATCAGAAACCAAGAAGCCCAGAAGACAGTGGGATAACATATTCAAAACACTGAAAGAAAAAAACACCTGTCAACCAAGAATGCTATATGTGGCAAAACTGTCCTTCAAAAAATGAAGGAGAAATTAAGATATTCCTAGATAAACAAAAGCTGAGGAACCTTGTCACTGTTAGTCATGCCCTGCGAGAAATGCTGAAGGGAGTCCTTTATGTTGAAATGCAAGGACACTAGACAGTAACCCAAAGCCATAGGAAGCAATGAAAAACACCAGTAAAGATAACTATATAGGTAATTATTATTATTGTATTTTTGCTTAGTAAATATTTTCTCCTATTGGTTTTAAAGCACAAGTGCATAAATATCTGTGGATGGGCTTATAATATATAAAGATGTAAACTGTATGACAATAACAGCACAAAGGAGGGAAGAGGGAACAAAGCTATATAGTAGAAATATTTTATATATTACTGAAATTAAGTTGGTATTAATCCAAACTAGATTGTTTTACAATTAAACTGTCAATTGTACTCCACAGGGCAACCACTGAGAAAATAACTTTTAAAATATAATAAATTATAAACTAAAAAATTGATAGAGAGGAAACAGTGACATAAGACACAATAGAAAACAAATAGGAAAATGACAGATGTAAATCTTATCATGAGTAATGATATTAAGAGTACATTGATTAAACTCTCCTATCTAAAGGCCAAGATCTAATTATATGCTGTCTATAAGAGATACATTTTACGTTCAAAGACAAAGATAGGTTGAAAGTTAAAAGATGAGAAATATAAACCATGCAAACACTAACTAAAAAAGAGCTAAAGTGGCTATACTAATATCAGACAAAATGTATTTTAAGACAAAAATTGGTACTATAGACAAAGAAGGTCACTGTTTTATGATCAAGGGTCAAAACATCAATAATTTACAATTATAAATGTATATATTCCTAGCAAAAGAGCTTGAAAAGACATGAAGCAAAAACAGGTCAAATTGAAGGGGAAAATAAGCAATTTAAAAATAATAAGTAGAGATTTCAATACCATATTTTCAATAATGGATAGAAAAACTAGACAGAAGATCAACAGGAAATAAAAGACTTAAACAACAGTATAAACTGGTTTTGGGGAAACTGGATATCTACATGAAAAACAAATGATTTTGGATCCCTACCTTGCACCATATAAAAAAATTAATTCGAAGTAGACTGAAGGCCAAAATGTAAAAGCTAAAACTATAAAACTTGTAGAAGCAAACATAGGGGTAAATCTTTGTAAACTTGAGTGAGGCAAAAATGTAAGTAACAGAAGAAAAAAATAGATAAATTGGACTTCATCAAAATGAAAAACTTTTGTGCATTAAAAAATGCCATTACAAAAGTAAAACAACCCACAGATTAGAAAAAAAAATTCAAACCACATAAGTGATAAGGGTCCTGTATTCAGGATATCTAAAGAACTCTTATAAGTGAAAAATGAAGAGATAACCCAATTTAAACAATGCACAAAGGATCTGAATAAACATTTATCCAAAGAAGATATAGAAATGGCTAGTGAATAAGATGCTGAAGATCATGAGTCATTAGTGAAATGGAAATCAAAATCACAATGAGATATGATTTCACACCCACTAAGATGGCTACAAAAATAATAAAAATGAGAATAATCGGAAGATAACAAATGTTAGAGAGAATATGGAAAGAGTGAAATCCTCATCTACTGCTGGTGGGAATGTAATATGGTGCAGCCATTGTGGAAACAGTTTGGTGGTTCTTTAATTAGGTAAATTATTACATATAACTTAAAATTATGTTATATATATGTGTGTATACACACACACACACACACACACACACACATATATAGTGCTAACAAAGTATACACATTTTATCAAAAGATGAATACAAGTCACGTTTGACTTCTGCAATTACAAGAGGTGCTCAAAGTGGTTACCATCAGCATCCAGACACTTTTGATTACGGCGAACTACTGCTTGAGCAACGTTTACCAACGTGTCCACTTGTATACATTTTTTGGCACCCCTGATATATATACATATACATATATATATATATATATATATATATATATATATATATATCATTATAAACATTATATATGTAAAATTACAATATGACCCGGCAATTCTATTCCTAGGTACCGTGTTTCCCTGAAAATATCATATTATATAAGATCTGGTCTTACTGTAAAATAAGACCGGGTCTTATATTAATTTTTGTTCCAAAAGACACATTAGAGCTGATTGTCCGGCTAGGTCTTATTTTTGGGGAAACACGGTATATACCCAAAAGAATTGAAATCAAGCACTCAAACAGATATTTATTCACCAATATTCATAGCAGCACTATTTACAAGAGCCAAAAGGTAGAAACAACCCAAATGCCCATTAATGGATGAATGAATAAACAAAATGTGGTATATCCACACAATGGAATATTATTCACCCATTAAAAGGAATGAAGTACTGATACATGCTACAATATGGATGAACCTTGAAAACATTATGCTAAGTGAAAGAAACCAGTCACAAAAGATCACATATTGTATGATGCAAGTTATATAAAATATTCAGAATAGGCACATGCATAGAAACAGAAAGTAGATTAGTGGTTGCCTGGGGCTGAGGGTGGGGGAATGGAGAGTGACTGCTAATAGGTATGGAGTTTCTTTTTGGGGTGATGAAAATGTTCCAAAATTAGATAGCGGTGACGGTTGCACAACTTGGTCAATATACTAATAACCACTAAATTATATACTTTCATGGGGTGAATTTTATGGTATGTGTATTTCATCTCAATAAAAAAGGGAACCAACCAATTGGAGACAATTTGCAACCACAAATCTAGAAAAAACTCTGATTTTTTGTTTTGTTTTTGTTTTTAGCTTTGATGTGGTATTCCCTCCTGTGAAATTTTCTTGGAATAATTTTAAGGAAGACTATTTAATTTTTCTATTTAAACTTGCCTGAAAACTACTATGCCAGCACATCAATTATCTTATTACACCAATGTCTCAGTTGTCTTAATCGTCCACAAGAATCTTTCATGGATTTGCCTTCAGTACTTATTCAGACCATGGAAAGTAAGTCATTCAAGAAGCGCCATCAAGGAGAAGCAATGTAGCTCGTTCTGAAGTGACAAGGCCCTGCAGAGTTTTAGCACATGAAGAAGCGCTGGAAAGAAGGTTTCAGTAAATAGTTCTCATTTGGCTAAATTATTGAGGTAGAAATCAAAATGTTTCTTAAACCATCAATTTATATATTGGAAGGTTATGGTTTCCTGGGGGAGTTAAATTCACTCCTACTGTTAATGGTAATAGGGACTGTGTGAATAGCTCTGGATACCAAGTGGGAAACTTGGCATACGAGGTTGTTGTGTTTCTGAAATTTCCATATTTCCAGCTTCATCTTACAAAAGAAATATTACCACCCAATGCTTTTTGGAACAGAGCTAAGGCTCTTCCCTATAAACTAATGGTGCTGGTTTTCTGTCTGATAAGTACAAATTCAACACAGGCCTGCTTCTAAACCTGGTTAGGTAATTCAAAGGTTTATCTGTTCTAATCCACAGGTATCTTAGGATAAGCATATGTAATATTTTGGAGCTCATTATTATAAAAAACAGAGAAAAATCAAATTACAAACCTATTCCAAATATATAAGGAAAACAAATGGTTCTGTGGGTAATATCTCTATGGCAAAATGGAGAGAATGACTCCCTGGGCTCTGAGTAAGAATAGTGCCCTGTGAGCAATGGCTGTAGAAGTATGCTTACTGCAAGTACTGCATTTACCAAGCTATTAAGTCTCTTCATCAAACAGGTACCTACTAGGCTTCCTGTTTGCACCACTGCACCTTTTTTGACATCAGTCAATCACACCAGGAGCCTGGAGTCCAGAAAAGAAGTAAAATATGGCTTAACCCGTTTGACTTCTGGTATTGCTGGTTTACACATTTTAACAACCCTTAAACCCACCCATATTTTTGTTGTTGTTATTGTTGCTTATAACCTTTCCATTTGGAGGCTGTTATATAAAGTTTAGCTATCCTAAAATAACTAGACTGCATCTATCTCAGCATTTGCATTCATAAACAATTGTGCTTGTTTATTTGGTTGATGGTGTCTCCACAGCAACTATCAAAAACAGAATGTCCCAGTTCTAACTATTCTAATGTACTAAGAATCCCTGAAGAGAACCATGAAATAAACCACTAGGTTGAATTCAGAACTGTCATCCTAATTGGTTGATTGTTGATGGCTTTTAAACTGGTTAATGGCATACGGCCTTAAACGCAAATACACTGATACGTTAATTAGCAAGTGGATATGAACATTACCAAGAAGTCCTCTTTTTTAAAGCAACATAACATTTTATCTTCATTATACTCTAGCCAATGTTTCCTATCAAGTCAACTATTTCCTGATTTTAATTTTGCTACATAGCATGTGTATCACTTACAAATAGGGTATATCATACAGAGCTCCTATATAGTCAGATAATTCACAATAACAATTCCTTTCAGAATCTGAATAAATTTCCTATGGGTATTCACACAAATCAAAGCCCCCAAGTAATTCCAGTGGATATATTTGATCTAATTGCTATATATTTACACATAAAACAAAATGTCACTTTATAGTTGAGCGTACATTCTAACATGCTGGGAACACTGATTTATTTCAGGTTTTAAGTTTCATGTGTAGCCTATAACTTGTATTACTTAAGAGATATCGCACTCTGGCATTCAAATAAAACCCCTGTTATTTGCTTGTCTAATACATTATACACAAATTTGACCTGGAGTCATAGCTATATTAGGCCCCCACAGATCCTCTTCTAGTGGGAGAGCACAGTGTATTGGAAAGAGCACTAAAGAAGCAGTCACATGTTCTCAGCTCTGCCACTCCTCTGGTCTCGGGGGAAAATCTCTTCCCCTCTTTGGGCCTTAGTTTCCAACATATACAAGGAGGGAGTTGGACTCAATGAGCTCTAAATCTTTTTTAGCTCTGACCAGCTATGATTTTTTGAGATTGCTAAGGAGAGGAAAAGGGGAAATTATTTTGGAATGATTCTTTGTGAAAAGAGTTATTTGGGGCTTGTGAGTGTGTGTGTGTGTGTGTGTGTGTGTGTGTGTGTGTGTGTGAATGTAAATGTAAGGAAACCTGATCCTAATTTCAGTTTCAACACAGTAAGGAATAATTGCTAATCAAATGTTAATAAAACGCTTACAGGCTTTCGGTCTGGAAAAGTCATTTTAAACACTTAGAAAAATAATCGGAATGTCAGCTGTTTTTTCACCTGTTCCTAGAGGAAATTCTTGGCTTTTTATCATGACATCCTTCTTTAACTCAACTACAGTACATTTAAACCTACTAGCAACCTCTCATCTTGAATTACACATGAAGATATTCAACCCAGAGAATTATCTTTTCCTTGACCTGAATTCCATCCATCCAAAGTTTCCAGCACCATGTTAAAGTTCCTGCTTGGAAATGCCTACTATCTGTCCTGGAATGAAATCATGAAACTTGATAATCAGATAAGGAAGATTGTTCCCCCCTAAGAACAATTTCTAATTTTGATGGCTACCTCTCTCAATTACCAAAATGCAGGGCTGACCTTGCAAGCAGTCAGAATAGTTGGCTGTCAGTGAGCAGAGATCTGAGACGTGTTGGGTGGCTCTGTGCCCCCAAATCTTTTTCTTCTTAGACACTTGCAGGGTTTGACATTCTATCTCTAGAAACACATTGCTTTGGGATAAAGATTGATCACCTCAGGTGTCTTCTTGAAATAAAATGTCTGCTGGACAGGTAAGATGTTAAGTCACCAATGCTTTATAGTAATATTTACTAAGGTGTATTCCTGAACATACTTGCCTAGTTCCAAAAGACATCAGAAAAAGAGATCTATGGTCAGACAAGTTGAGAAAACATATTATACTACATCTCTTTTTGGTGAGTCACAATGCAGTCACATATTAATAGTTCTGAGAAGTCCTGCTGTAAACAAATTAAATTAATTTTGTTTAACCCACTGTTTTTTTATATGAGAATATGGAACACTTTTGAAAAAAATTTAAGTTGTGGTGAAATACACATAACATAAAATTTACCATCTTAACCGTATTTAAATGTATAGTTCAGTAGTGTTATGTATGTTCACATTGTTGTGCAACCATTCTCCAGAACTCATCTTGCAAAACTGAAACTCTGTACCCATTAAACAACAACATTCCATTTCCCCCTCCCTGCAGCCCCTAGCAACCACCATTTTACTTTTTGTCTCTATGAATTTGACTACTCTAGGTACCTCATGTAAGTGAAATCATACAGTATTTACCCTTTTGTGACTGGCTTATTTCATTTAACATAATATCTTTAAGATTCATCCATATTGTAGCAAGTGACTGGATTTGCTTGTAGGCTGAATAATATTCCATTGCATGTAGATACCACATTTTGTTTATCCACTCATCTATTGATAGACACTTGTGTTGCTTCCACCTTTTGCCTATTGCGAATAATGCTGCTATGAACATGCATGGGTGTACAAATATCTCTTTGAGATCCTGCTTTCAATTCTTTTGGATATGTACCCTGAAATGGAATTGCTATATTATATGGCAACAGTGTACAAGGGTTCCAATTTCTCCACATTCATGCCAACACTTGTTTACTGTTTTGTTTTTTTGTTTTTTAACAGTAGCCATCCAAATAGGTATGAGGTGGTATCCCATTGTGATTTTGATTTGCATTTCCCTAATAATTAGTGATGGTGAGCATCTTTTCATATACTTGTTGGAGAAATTTTTTTTTTTTTTTTTTTTTTTTTTTTAACAATCACACCAATAAAAGCTCTGTGGAACATACTTTGGGATATACTGCCAGGGTAAATGAATGATAATGATTGCTTTTTAAGCTAGAGAAGTTTTTGTTGGTTTATTTGAAGCACAATTAACATTTACTATTTTAAAAGCAACACAATATATAGTAAATATGTACCCAAATTGTCGTTATCTATGGGCAGTAGGATTAGGGGTGGATTGATTTATTTCTGCTTATCTGTAATTTCTAAATTTCAACAAGGAACTTGCATTATGCAATTTAAAAAGTTTAATTTAGATGATGATGAAGATAGATAGACAGATAAACAACAGACAGAGACAGACATACAGAGAGACAGACAGGCAAAGTGTACAACAGTGTGCTAGTTGTTTTGGTCACAGCACTCAGCTGCCAGTGATCTCTTTCCCACAACTTTTATTGTTCTTGTGCTCAATTTAGCAGTTTCTGATGTTTTGCCTTATATTATTTTCGGATTGTTCTCTATGTGTTAATATTGTGAATGCTCCAAAACTGTTAGCTCTTTAGGAGAAGGCACTGTGTTTTATATTTCACTTGTGTACTCCCGTAAAGTAATGATTACCATACTTTCCAACCACAACCAAGGCATATCATCTAACAAAGGATGTGTTTGCATGTATGCTGTATACTAGTATGTGATGCAGTATGGGAGTCTTCATATGGACATTAAGGTACTGAAAGTCTGATGCGTTTTCAGTGATTAATGAGTCCAAACAGACAAAATGTTTAAAAATGTTTCCTCGAATGACACAGAACTGTTATGCATCACCCCTATAATAAAACTTTCTTAAAAGCTAAGGGGCCACTGAATATAGTAAGTTTAAAAATAATTTCTCTAGTAATAAATACATTGGTAGTCTCAGTTCTCCATTTAATATTTTTTACAATATTTTGACCCTACAACTTAGCATTTTGTCAACTAAACATTGTTTGGTTGATTTTATGTAAACCGATTTGCTTTTAAAGTAATCTCCAATCAGAATATGCCATCTCATCTATTACATTTCCTTCTCTCAACAGATGTTTTCAGTCCTCATTGTTTCCAGATTACAATCAGGTTGTCCATAATACAGAGACCCAGACATCTGGGCCAAGGGAAAATGGGCAAAGCCATTCAATCAGGTAATGGAGGAAATACTTCCTGAAAGTTTGTCCAGCAGCCATTCCCACACGCGATATCCTGAAGGTGCTGGTATGGGCTTTGCTGGAGTTCTGATGCATGAAACCAAAGTGGACCTTAAAGCGTGACTGCCTGCTATGGTGGAAAGAATAGAGGATTGGGGGCCAGACCTCGGGTCAAAACTCAGCTCTAACAATTTACCAACTGATTCATTACACTTGTACAAGTCATTTCCCTAATCAGAGTCTCACCTGTAAAAAGCACATAAGAAAAGTAGTACAGTACCTCACAGAGCAACTGCGAGGAATCACTGAGATGATACATGTGAAAGCACTTTGTAACATCTCACACAAAGCAGTTTAAGGTAACTTTACCTGTGCTCTGGAGCAGAGAAAACTGTAGTCCTACTACACTTAGAAGACTGTCAGTGTCCTCAGAAATTCTGTTTAGCCCAGCGAATTACTATGGACCATTTCAGTCCTGTACTTGTTCAAATAAAACTCCAAATAAACAAAACCCCCGAAAGCAACTACAAAAAGAAAAAAAGGCTAATTGATACATAGA
The DNA here is from genome assembly GCF_036562045.2 of Rhinolophus sinicus. Lineage (NCBI taxonomy): Eukaryota > Metazoa > Chordata > Mammalia > Chiroptera > Rhinolophidae > Rhinolophus > Rhinolophus sinicus. The sequence goes on from NC_133768.1 coordinate 95,875,393, forward strand.
AGGGGGGAGTACAAAAATCTCCTAGCATAGTGTCTTTCGACTTCTCTCCCCTTATTTGAAGTATAAAATATCTAGGTAAAATGATTTGAGTAGATGCTTCATCAAAGAAGATATACAAGTAGACAATAAACACATGAAAAAAATGCTTAACATCATGACTCACCAGGGAAATACAAATTAAAACCACAATGAGACACTATTACACACCACTAGAAAGTCTATATTCAAAGAATGACAATATCAAGTATTGAATAGGACATGGATAAATTAGAACCCTCATACATTGCTTGTGGGAATGTAAAATGCTATAATCACTTTGGAACACAGTTTAACAGTTCCTCAAAAAGTTAAATGTATCTCATATGACCCAGCCATATCACTCCTAGGTATCTACCCAAAAGAAATTAAAACATATGTCCACATAAAGCCTTGCATGGGAATGTTCATGGCAGCATTATTCATAATAGTCCAAATCTGGAAACAACCCAAATGTCCATCAACTGGTGAATGGATAAACAAAATGTGGTGTATCCAGACATTTGAAATACTATTCAGTAATAAAAAGGAACAAAGTATTGATACGTGCGACAACATATATGAATTTCAAAACATTATGTTAAGTGAAAGAGGTCAGACACAAAAAACCACATCTTATATAATTCCATTTGTTTGAAACATTCAGGAAAGGAAAATCTATAGAGACAGAAAGTAATCTAGTGATTGCCTGGAGCTTGGGATGAGAATGGGACAGTGAAAGCAAACAGGCATGGGGGAACTTGGGGTGACGGAAATGTTCCAAACTGGATTGAGGTGATGACTGCACAACTATATAAATTTACTAAAACTCTCTGGACTATATGTACATTTATAATGGGTAAATTTTATGAAATGTAAATTATATCTCAATAAAGTAGTTAAAATATATTTGCAAAAAGGGAGAAATTATGCTAGTTAATGTGACAAGGGAGGAAGTCAGCTTGGATGAAAATGCCTGCCCTTGGAGTCAAAACCCAATAGATGTACATTTAAGATAAATTTTGAATAAAAACTTTAAGACAAATTTTGAATAAGTACTTCATTAGTTCCTACATCACACCAATTTTGATATAGGATAAATCACATTCTTACCATGCCAAAAAAACAGAGAAAGAAATCTAGCTATCTTTAAGCCAGCAATGTCTGAACAGACTCCTTCCTTATCCTAGCTTTTACTACCATAATTATGCTGTCAGCCAGGAGACACATTGACCACACAAAGCTCAAGTTGACAATTTTCAAAAACTCAATTACTATTCTTTTGAAATTTCTCTTTTCCATCCCCATGTCTCTTACTTTTCTCAATATTTGCTTTATTTTGCCTTGTCCCCCAGGAAATGTGTTTCTTTGCTCCATTTATACTTCTTTCTTCCACAGTATGCATGAGCTCTGTTCTCTACCTCTCACCTAATTCCATATTCATGGCTTCCACAGCCAATATTTAATAGCAATGAATTTATATTGGAACAGACAGATCCCATCAGATGAGTAAACTACTTACTTTGTAGAACGAGTCATTTCCAATGTATACTCACTCTTTTATGGATGCAAAATACCATTATTAATTCAACAACAAAAGAGTGACAGAAAGTGAAAACTGACCAGCTACACAGTACATGTTTGAGTTATTCTGTGAGGCCTTGAGGCCTCTGGACAGAGCTAAAGGCAGAAATAGTAAAAAAGAGTCTTTGACACTGAAATGACAAGTTAAAGCATCTCCATCTGCAGTACAATGGAAATATACAATAATGTAAGGAAGTCTATTTTATTTCAAATTTTTAAAAAGCTTTTATTAACTTTAAGTGTATTTTTCTAGGCCCCATCAGCTCCAAGTCAAGTAGTTGTTTCAATCTAGTTGTGGAGGGCGCAGTTCACAGTGGCCCATGTGGGGATCGAACCAGCAATCTTGTTAAGAGCACAGCGCTCTAACCAACTGAGCTAACTGGCTGCCTCTGGGAAGTCTATTTTAGGAAAGCTCCTATTTGTTTAAAACAGTTAACATTTTGAAATGTGGGTCCTAACCTTCAGGTATTAAAAAAAAAAAAATCCTGGACTTTCCAGAATGTCCAAGAATTCTAGTGGACTCAGTGTTTAAAATGTACCTAAAAAGGTATGCCAGACCCATGCTCCATTCATCAAACCATAACCAACACACTCATCAAACTATGGTGTGCTGCAGAATAAAGAATCTGGAATCAGAAGGTCTGTATTCCTATCTTCTTTGTTTCCTCCACTTGTTCAAAGTGAGACTTTAGGCAGTTCCCTAACCCTCACTAATCCCTATTTTCCTATGCTATAACTTAAAATACATAATAGTCATACCTACCTCACACTGTTATGGGGAATAAAATGTGCTCGTGTATATAAAAAGAACTTTGTATAATAAATTGCAGAGACCCATAAAAACAGAAGCTATCTGCTTTCCAGAAAACTCCAAAATTCCTTATATGTTATTCTGAACTTATAGGGCAGCCCCCAAAATTACTTTTAAAAAATTCTGTTTTCATTCCTCTATCTCTAAGGGGTCGTTGACCCTTGGCATTTCTGGCCTTCCATATGGTCATTGCTTACTCTGCAGTACACATTAACGGTTATTCTGAACAGTGTTTGGATCTGTTTCTTACACTTACACTTCCTGGCTCACAAAAAAAATGCTGTCGATCCAACATTTCTACAGCACCACTTCTCCCAAAGGGTTTCCACTTGCATTCCCCTTTGGGGGAAATGCAATTGCTGTTTAATAGCACATAGCAACACTATACAAGAGCCTAAGACAGGATGCGAGAGAAGCAATATTGTATGCAGCTGAAAGGACAAGGGAAGCCAATGTCAACAGATGCAATTACCAGATGTGAACTTTGGCCAAGGAGGTCAGGGCAAACACTGCTTTAAGAAGTGCCACGGGCTGTTTAATGCCTGAAAGTCAGTGCAACCTTGGCATCACATCGTATTCAAAATGGACTCTTCTGGAGCTTTGACCCATTGCTGTTGGATCGATCCAGTTTTGGGGTGGGGGGTGAGGTGTATGGTCTCACTAGCAGATCTCCCCTCACTATTCAGAAGATAGGCTCTCTGGAAAACTCACTTCTAAATAAGAACTTGACATTACTTGGGGTGATTTAAAGGGATGAGAGCTGGAGTGGATCTGGACACAAGCCACAATTTAACACTCCTTCCCCATGTGGTTGCCTTCCTCACCCTTAACACAGTGGGAAGAGCAATTGTACTTCAGTCCCACATAAACTTGGAATGAGTCAACTGTCCTTATTTTGTTCTCACTTTGACACTTATTTCCTTTCCAATACAAGACAGGTACACTGGTCCTTGTAGTGTTCGGCGATGGAAATGAACTAGGAAGATGCTTTAAAAGGCAGCAGATGTGTTAGCCAATCAAATCCAAAGGGAGAGTAGGAAAGTTCACTCGTAACTATACTCTCCCCAGGGCTTCTTCTCTAAGGCCATCCACGGGGACTTGCGTAATGGTGTCAAGAAAGGAACTCTATTGGAAGCAACAGTAATTTATCCAAGGATTATTTTTCAAAGTATGAAATTTTTAGAGGCAAAATAATAAGGATGTGTAAGCACCTGGCACTCAAAAAGAGTCATTACTAAAAATTTTAATTGAATCTATTTTCAATGAAGCAGGAAGTATCAAATACCTATGTGTTCATACGTGATGAGAAGGGTTTTTGTCCCTTAAGGAAGCTATATGTGGATAAGACAAACTTCTTATTCTTACACTTTTATAAAAACAAAGAAGGAATTTGGACTGCCTGCTTATCCATTCTGTACTATAAGGTGTGATTTTCAAAATGTGAACAGGTCCTTTATTCATGATAAAACAGGAGAAAAACCAATCACCTGGAATTTATGATCAGTTAATTTTCTCATTCTGCAACCTAAAAGTGGATTGCTTGTTCCTTCACCTGCCAACCTTTTCTTTGTCTCTTTCCTTACCAACCACTAGTGTTGTGAATGAAGTCTGTTCGAGGTCTGTGGCAGTGTTTTTCCTGGAAGGGTGTGACATTCAAATGGGGGTGGAGGGGGGCACACCAAGGCTCCAAGTTGGCCTCAAAAATGATAAATCACCAGTAATCTATCTTGTGTTTTACCATATTCACTCCTCAGCTGGTGTGTATGCACATTGTATCATATAATATGTAGATTATTCTGTTTTCCAGTGTACATATATATGAACACTTTGCCTCTTAATTTAATTGTGGACCTCCAAAGAGCGGAGGGTGGGTTCTAACATTGTCCCCAAGGAACCTGGCTTCAAAGGAATGATACTGTTCAGATTTTAAAAAAAAATCTGTTGTCTAGACTTCTCTCTCGGACTTCTAACTCAAATTTGTAACTGACCAAGTTACAAATTGACTACCAATTTGACTACCCCAACTCTCACAATTCTCGCCTTATACCATCAGTAATCACCATTCTCCAAACACACCATAGAGTTTCACACCTCTGTGCTTTGCCTATGCTGTTCTTCTACCCTTGAGTGATCGCTTCTGTTGAAATTCTATTTATCCTCCAGGAATCATCTCATATGTCATTTCCTCCATGTTAATTCTTCCCCAGTTCCTGCAGCTGAATCTAATTGTTTCGTCTGTGCTTCCACAATATTTTGTTTGGACCTACCTTAAAATCCCAATCATATTCTGCCTTGTATTTAATTATTTGTGTCTATGTCTGTCTCATCTATGAGGCCAAAGGCTTTTTGAGGGTGGAGCTGTGTCTGATTCATCTTTGGGCCCCTCCTGATTCCCAGGGCCTAGACCAGTTCCTGGCACTCAGTGGCTGAATAAACAATAAACATTTAGAGCTCAAGTACTACGTGTTAATTTATTGAATTGTCTGTATGTCTTCTAGCTGTTAATCAAAGAGCCTGGCATAGACCATAAACTCAATTCAGAACACACACCATCTGTGTCGGAATAACTCCAAAATTTTTTAAATGTCAAATTTTTGGAAATTTGTTTAAATTCTTTTGCTTACACGCAACTTTTGTAGGTCTACCAGTTAATAGGGAAAAAAAATCACTGAGTTACCTCCAAGAGTTTTAGCCACAGAACATTTTGCAGACCATTAAGAATGAGGGCTTCTGTTTAGGCAGTACTGGTTAATTTCTAACATAGAAAGTTATTTCTGGTCATACTGTTAGTGCATAGATTATGCTTTGCTTTACTCAACACTGTCATGCTCTAAACAAACACTCCTTTGTGAAGAGTCTATCCTACCCAGGGGCGGGGCGCAGTAATAGGAACTTCTATTGTAGTGCAGTCTGATGATGCCCCCCACCAGCCTATCAGAAGCTGGGTTTGGGGTCTTGGCTGATGGATGCTCTTGCCTTAGCCACCAGAAGTTCCAAATAAATGACCTAAAATCCTCTCTAGAAACTACTGGGGGAAAGTGCCTTGGAACACGCTCCATTGATACTAACTAAATATGTTTGCCCATGTCTCCAGTGTCAGGCCCAATAAGTCAGTGGGATGCTAGGTGTCGATTTTTCTTCCTTTCTTTCTTTCTTTCTTTCTTTCTTTCTTTCTTTCTTTCTTTCTTTCTTTCTTTCTTTCTTTCTTTCTTTCTTTCTTTCTTTCTTTCTTTCTTTCTTTCTTTCTCTCTCTCTCTCTCTCTCTCTCTCTCTCTCTCTCTCTCTGTCTCTGTCTCTGTCTCTGTCTCTGTCTCTCTCTGTCTCTCTCTCTCTCTCTCTCTTTCTTTCTTTCTTATAGACATTTTGGAATCTATGCCATTGATATTCTAACATGCAAGTTATTATCATGACTAACACAGACAGTATTACCTGCTGCTACATTCCAGGTATGTTTATATATTTCCTTGTCTGACCTGCTTCCTTCCTCCAGCTATCTCAGTGGGGGGAGGGAAATGGGGATTTATCCCCTCCCCTGCATTTTCTCTAACAAGTGTGATGTCAAATGCAATTATTTGTAAAGGAATCTGCTGTATGCATGATGAAAAGTACACACGCAAATCTTCAACAAGAAAGGGAAATACCAGCTATGGGGAAATATGTCCCGAAAGCATGCCAACTCTGGCCAACTCTGCCCAAGGCCCCCCTATGCAGATATTAACAAGCTGAACACAATATGACTTTAGGAATGCAAAGAAAAAACTTTAACAGTTGAAAAATCTCCTCCTCAATCTGAGGTCAACCCAGCTAATAAAAAAGCTTCAAAAACTTCTGAAAACTCATGAATAAGCCCCAGATGTTCCCGTTCTCAGATGAACTTTCCACTAAGTTATTTCATACCCTCTATTTTTCACAAGTGAAACTGTTGCAACCTTTGGTGCTTTCCTATCTGTTTCCAAAGAAAATTGCCTCCAGTCAAATTCCTTCTCCCACCCACAGTAACTAATTGTCCATACTGTTATTCATCTCCTTTTCTGAAGAATAATTAAATTGGCAAGACCCCTTAGTGCAAGAGTGGGGACCTTTTTTCTGTCAAGGGCCACTGACCCACAGCGGGGGGAAAAAAATCAACTGCAGCCACACACAAGTAAGAAGCCACTTTAGTTTTTTTTCTGTTTTTTTGTTTTGGAAGAAATATAAAATATTCACCTCACCTCCTTCAAAAAAATAAGAACAGGGAAAGGAAAACTCCATTCAATTTGTATAATAGTTAAAATACTCCAGTTCTATGCTATAGCAAGTTTGGGGAATGAGGTGGTTAAAAAAAAAATGTAGGGGAGGAGGAGAGAGAGACTGGGAAAAGAAAAAAAGAAAGGTAAGGAATAGAAAGAAAGAGGCCAAGGGAAGGTGAAAGAGGGAAGGAGAAAAACAGACACCAAAAGAAAGGAAAAGAGGGAACAACAGAGGAAGGCTTAGCAAGCTCCCTAGTTAATGTGTTAGCTGCAGTAAATAGCATGTCCCATTCCCAGTATTCTCTGTACTGTGGGCATTAGAGTAAGTTGTCACTGCCCTTTGAAATCCTTATTAGCTTTCTAGCAATTTAGGAAAAGTCCTTTCTGTGCTGAGAAACAGCTGGTGTACTTTGATTTTCAAACTTCAAAGCTCTTATTTTTTAAATAAAGGCTATTTTCTCAGGAAAGTCAGAAGGTTTTACATGTGTGTAAAAGAACGACTGAAAATCCCTGACTTTGCAAAACTGTCAAATGGCCTTCTCTTTGGTCTCTGACAGATAAGGGTTGTCTTATTTCATAGAGCCTGAATGTTATATTTGGAATCAGCATTTATTTCATTGATTTGAGATTTCTCTTTCCCCCAAATCAACCTTACTTTGGGGTTTAGCTGGATCCTGGTATAGTAGACAATCTAAAGTGGAGACCACATACACATCTCTAAGTTAAGACAAAACAGATCAGCATTCACAGCTCTTTAATTACTACTCTTCTCCCATTGAAAGCTGAACTTCTGCATGTTTCCATCTAGCAACCCACTAACAGAGTGGTTACTTTGAAGCTGTAGTATTGATTTTAGAGCTACTGTATATGTGCTGCTGTGCCTTATTCCCAGAATGCCGTGGATGCCAAAAAAATGTATACACATGCCTCGTATTCATCTTTTGTTATCGGTATATATTGAGTATTACAAGTTTAATACAGCTTTTTCCTTTCTTAAAATGCGTATACATTTTTTGACACCGTCTGTATTTGGGATTACATTCTGCCGATGGGATAGTAAAGAAGACAAAATGGAAAAGGAAAATGTCCAGAGAAGGTAGAATAAAATAATAATGGGTGGAGAACAAGGCAAAGTCATATGATGATAGACTAAAGTCACTAGCCTCTTGAGTCTGAAAAGATGAAGGCTTATGGGAAAAATAAGAGAAGTATATACAATTGTGATGGGTATAGTAACCACAAACTTATCTCCTAGAACACTGAAATTAGGAGGGTACCTTCCTGAACTTGAAGAGATGATTTTAGGTTAGATGAAGGGAACCTCTACTTTGAATATCAAATACTAAATTTAAGCAATTCATTTCCCTAAGGGGTAGGGCAGGCAAAAAATAGCAATAGATTCCAAGATGTTTATGCTAATTTGTGAATGATGGACTAATATTGGATTATTCTGGGAAGCTCAGAAGCTTGGAGGCCACCTCTAACTATGCACACATTTCTTAGTTTGCCTGTCAGCAAGGAGTCCTGGGTGATGTGCTTCATGAGGCCACTGAGACCATTTCTCTAAAGGTCCTTGGTGCTGCCTTCAGAATTAAGGTGATGACTGCTGGGCTAAGAGGCTGAAACATTGGGTCAGAAGGCTACCAGGCCAGATAATACTCCTGCTGCCTCCTCTCAGGGACAGACAATAGAGATGTAGGCAGCTCAGGCAGGGAGAAGGCAGGGAGGTGGAAGAACTTTGGCTTGGTCCAGGGTGGTTTCAATTTACATCTGTCCTCATCTTTTTCAAAATTTTTGTTGTTTGTTTTAAATGGAAATAGGTTTATTGCCTTTTATGATGTAAAACATTTTTTTAAAGTATTTGGGCAGAGTACAGAGAGGTGAAAAAAAGAAAATGAAATTTACCATAATATTGCTAATGTTTTGATATACATTCTTACAGACTTCCCCCCACACATACACATACACATGTGCTAATTTTTGTAAACATTGGATTATACTTTAATATTGTCTCATAATCTGCTTTTTAACTTAAAATATGTCATGGATATCTTTCTAAATTATTTTTATTTTTATTTAAGTGTAGTGAAATAATCTGCAGCTATTAAAATATTTTTATTGAGGGGAATATAGTCAATAAAAATATTTTAATGGCTGCAGATTATTCCATTGTATGGAAATGGCACAGTTCACATAATAAACCTATTGACAGATATTTGGGTTGCTTTTATAACAAACAATGCTACTGAAATATCCTTATACATACATCTTTGTGGGTTGTCATACTCTTTCCTTAGGAGAAACCGCTAGTTGTGGAGCTGCTAGTTCCAGGGTACTTCAAGTGACCTCCTAGATAATGAGACTGTTTTAATGGTTCTTCTCCCCTCAACACAGTAGAAGAAAGATCACAGAATGTGTAAGTTCAACCTTTTAGTCACTTACAATCTCAGTGTCAATTTCTTCATCTATAAGAGGGAATATTAACGATGCCAGCTCACAGGATAGTAGTGAGACATAAATGTAGTAATGTAAACAAAAGGTCCTTATACATTTTAAAACATGTATTAATAAATGCAGAGGTTCTTATTTTCTTATTAACATCTTTGTGTTAAGAATTCAGAGGCAGTTTTAGTGGGTGCAGTCTCCCACGTTCCACACACTGAGAGGGACCCATGGAATCTCTGAGGGCTTGCCACCATTCAGAATAACACTTCTGGTCCCCAGATCTGAATCAGCTGCCTAGAGGGTGAGGGGGCCCCTTTAACCTACCAGATGTCTGGATGCCATGTACCTACATGGCATTTGGCTCCCCAAGTTTCGTGCTACATAACATTAAGCTGGTGACTGTTTGCCATTGTCTGTTGTACTGGGGAGGAAAGTTTATCATGTTCTCTTCCTTGTTTGGCCCGCTATAAATACACCCAGTTTGCGTGGGTCTGAATTGAGCACTCTGGCAAGAAACCAACGTCCTCAGGAAGAAAGAGATCAGTTGCATTACAACACAACTTGCAAATTCCTTTCCAAATGTCTGGTGCTTTTGCTTTGAAAAAAAAAAGTGCTGCTGTTCATCATCACTAGCCAAACGCATTTGTAGATTATGGATATTTTTTTAATCTAGAAGGGAGCACAGAGCAAGAATGGTGCTCTTTATTACATATTTCGACACATATATAGTACCAGCACTCAGAAAGTGCTCAATAAATGCTACTTGGTCTTGATCACTGCCTTGCTCCAGGTCATTTTTTACTACTTCCCATTAAAGCCAGAATCACTAAGGGCATAGAGAAAAAAAAAATCAACCTCTGAGAGAACTTCTTAAATTATGTGGAAGACGAGAGTGGGTGGATAGGAAGAAAATGAGTGAGGAGTTGTGGGGAAACAAGAGCCTCTCCCTCACAGAAGGTGGCATGGCATAAGTGGGAGTCAAGGAAATATGGGACTTAGGAAGGCAACAAGTATTTTTGTGGCAGAGACAAAAGTTACACAAACGGTTCAACAAAAGCAAAATATAAATAATTTTGGAGACTATCATGCTAGAAGAAAACAAAGACATAAAAAAGGATTGTGGGTCCCTATAAGCCATGGACATGAGTGTCTCATTGATTTTTCTAGCCCTGTGCTCTACATGGGATTGATGGTGAAGTAGGGCAGGCTTGGACTAGGGTGATGGCATAGGGATGGAAAAGATCTCATACAAAAAATGCTACAAATAATCACCTGAAGGCACTTGGTGTTTGGCTACAGGGAAGAGAGTTCAGGACTAGCAATGTCAGTGGAACAGTGATAACAAAAGTGAGTGGCACATAGTAAGTCCAAGGAATATGCTAAAAGTAGGCAAGATCACAGACCCATCTGTCCTTCCTCACAGAAACAATTTTCTGGGGGAAAGCACGACAAATCTGTGTAAAAAGGGTAGGTGTGCTAAAGATTTTGATCACTTTATTCATATTCATAACTCTCAAATAAGAAAGTTTCCCAGTACCTAGCTACCTATACCTGAGGCATGAGTCACCACAGGACTTCAGGACCCAGAAAAACTGGAGCCTAGAAATAAACTAGGTACATGAATTACTGCTTCATCTCAGCTCTTCAAGCCTCAACATGCTGAGCTTGGAATTGAAAGGAGACAGCCAAGAAAATGATTACTCAGGCTTTCACAGATAAAGTAGGTTTTCTAACTTCACTCAATACTGTATTTTATAGTAACAGAATAGGCATAGTAGGAGGGAGTGGAGCATAGTCTGCGGTCTCTGTCAAAAATAATTCAACTGAATAAGAACCATGGCATAGCCACCAAGTGAAGGTCAGAAAAGGGAGACAGAACAGGAAAAGAGGTCATGGATTCTCCAGGTCCTGTGGAGTTGAGGACGTCTGAATGAATGAAATGAGGACTCAAACGGAAGACACTGGACTATTCCACCATGTTACTCAAGAAAGTGAAGGAAGAGATCTGAAATGTTCTCACCACAAAAAGGAAATGGTAATTATGTGACATGATGGAACTGTTAACTAATGTATGGTGGTAATCATTTTATAATATATGTGTATCAAATCAACATGTTGTGCACCTTAAACTTTCACAATGTGACATGTCAATTATATGTCAAGCTGGAAAAAACAAATAAAATAAAATATTTTTTCTTAAAGTGAAGGACTATTCTAGATAACTTTTGGAAGATTTAGAATATTCTGTACACACTTTAAAGGCAAAACCCCAGTATAACATTTTATAATTTTTTAATGTTGAAAAGAGTTCCCCTACTCTCTTGCTTTCTCTCTGCACATGCACATACATTTTATCCCCAAATTCATGTCTGTCCCATGTGTAAAATACATTCGCCTTCTCCCAAATCCCCCAAAAGTCTTAACACATTACAGCATCAACTCTAAGTCCAAAATCTCAACTAAATATCATTAGCTCAAAAGCCCCAAATTTCATCATATAAATCAATTACTGGTGAGATGATGGGTATGGTCCATTCTGGGTCAAAATCCCCCTCCATCTGTGTACCCGTGAAACTAGAAAACAAGTTATTCGCTTCTAAAATACAATTGTGGGACAAACATAGGATAACAGTTACAGTCATTCTCCCTAAACTGGAGGAAAACAGTCAAGTCAAACATTGGAACAAAATCCTTCACTGATTCATGCAATAAATAGTTATTGGTCACCTACTATGTGCCAGACACTGTTCTAGAAGCAGAAGATATGGCAATGAGTGGGGTGGAAGTACTATAAACAAGCTTCTACACTGCCTAAACAACACACCTTATCTGCCTGTGTAGCATCTATACTGACCAGCAGTAGTGCTAAGGTGGAGAAAAAAAGCCTTGTCGAGTGCCCACCAACCAGTCTTGGTGAAAGGTCAAGTTAGCTCATTGTCAGCACATGCTTGAGTAAAATTAACCAGCAGGGTCCTATATATAAAATGTATAAAAGTTCTTGTAGACCGTTCTAGGGAAACAGCACAAACTCTAAGTAGCTGCTATAATTAGAAAAACACAGGAGTTGATAACAAATGGGAAAATGTGTTTTAAGAAGGTTGAAGAATGCGAACAGCCACTGCTTCCCTCGGGTCCCCCATCCCTCTTTGTGGGGCTGTCACTAAGCACAGTAGACTCTCCAGCACATCTAAGCACCCACAGTGGCAGCTGAAGAAAAACACTCTAATCTCTCTCAATCTTTCTCACCATCTTGGTAATTTCTGAGACTGTAGTGAACGGATGGCACTCAACATTCAACTGCCAAGGAGCCACTTTTAATTGGAATACTGTCTTTAAAAAAGTGTGTAACAAATTGATTAAAAAGTAATAGTTAACACATTCATCAGGGAATCTAAACACTTCACCGTGAGAACTTCTACATCAGGTTGAATGAGGGACAAATCTCTGGAGGTACTAGAATTTTCTTTTAATTTTCTACTGTGGGACCTGGATAAGGTACTGGTCCACTGTGAGAAGGTCACACCATACTACCTCATCTCTTGAGATCCAAACCACTGCATGCTACAGCCCCTCCTGTGTCCTGGCTAATAGCCAAAGATGATTGGCCTAACTTTAGAACAGAATAGTTCTCATCCCCTAAACCATTCCATGAGGCAGTTGAAAGGAAGGTTAATGAATTTTAATAGCAAGCTTCATTTCTTTGCTTTGTAAACCCAGTCAAGTTTACATAACTGGATTCCTTGCCTCCAATTTCTGATCTTCAAACCACCCTTCACACTCCTGGCAGAGTTAACATCATAAAACACTGATCTGACCATGTCACTCTCTTGCTCCAATCCCTTCATTGGCTCTCCACTGCTAACAGAGTAAAATTTAGATTCTTTGTTATACTATTCATGGCCCTCCCAAATTTTGTATCACAGTTTCAGTCTCGTCTTTCACTGCCCCTGTCTTCTTCCACTCTGGTCTGTGCCCTCAGCTCTCCAGCCACACAAAACTGTCGATGTACTTTCATGTCTTTGTGCCACTGTTCATGCCACATTCCTTTGCTCCTTCCAACCTCTATCTGTCAAAATTCTTCTCATTTTTCAAAGCCTGGCTTGAAGGCTACCTATTTTTGAATCTTATCTAATTCCCTTGGTAGGAATTAATCCCTCCCTTCTCTGGGCTAGCATAGTACTTGGTTTATACTTCTCTTATAACACACTATGTCTTAGGTTATAGTTATGTAGGTATGTTTTCATCACCCTCCTTGAAAGCAAGGATCGTGCTTATCTCTGTATCCTTGTCCAGTGCTTGGCACAAAGAGCTGCTCAACACTGAACAAATGAATTCACATGGTAATGATATATGTATAGATGGTAACTATGTATGGGGAGTCCTCTATGTCTTTATCAACAGAGGCCACCAAACTCAGCACTACACACAACATGGACTTCAATAAATAACTTCTAAATAAATGGTGAGGATGTATACATATATTTATAAATTTTACTTTATTGTTTTTCGCCTGATGAGTTTCATGTTGAAAAGGAGTCATAGACATAGTCACGGTTTAAGTGACTTCTAAGAAAAACACACAAGAACAAAAGCCATTCAACCATGCAGAAGCTCAGAGTTGAGCTCCATCTCAGCATCTTATAGTGAAACCTGTAGCTTTAACAATAATTTGTACCATGGGTTATCAGATTGCAGTTATTGATCAACCAATCTGCCACACAATAGCTCAGGGAATGGCATTCCCTAAAAAAGAAATCAGCAATAAGAAAATTGCTCCCCACTGGGATACCCTTATGTTATACTTGGGTCTGGGGAACAAAGGCAACAGTGCTACTGGGGTCTGGTCCAGAGATCTTTCGACTCTCAAATACCTTCAAGAATCCATACGCAGCTCTATCAAACTACCTTTAGCTTGGCTAAATCTTTTGTATTAGCTCATTAGTGAGTCTGGATTCCTTCCCCATTTTCCATGGTATCCCAGGCAGGAACAAAGCCTCACACAGCAGGGGGCAACTTTCCTTTTGCTGGACAACAACTGGTCGCTGGTCCCAGCCTGTGGCTAACAAATTCCATAGTTCTTTGATGGTAGAGCCCACAGAATGGGTTTTCTCTGCCTTAGGCTCTGCAATGCAAAATAGAGCGCTGGGAATTTGGGCCTAGGTAGTGTTCCCAGCATCTGTGATATCACCCCAACAGCTGAGAGTGATGGTGTCTCAAGAAAGTTTGTAGCCCCAAGCACTGTGAATTCTTTCTGCTCTGTCGGCATGTGAAATACACACACACTCACGAACATATTATATGCCTCTCAAAATCATTCTAAATACCTCCTGTGAGACATCTGCCAATAAGGATATCATGTCAGCCCGGTTTTAAATATAGGAACCTCTCACCATCTTCAACCAGAGAGCAAAATGCAAAAGGAATGCAGATTAACTTGCCCTGAACTTTATAGCTCTGAAGTCTCTTCATTTGATACCATCCTTCCATGAAAGGTCCTGGTAGGGCTGAAGATTAAAATGGGACTTCTGGATCATGTGGTAAGATCTCTGAGCTGTACTCTAAGGGCAGCCTGCCTATTTATAGATCCTCCACTTTGAGACAGAGTTCAAACTTGGGAAAATCTAAAGAACTTGATTTAAACCCACACTCCTTCACATATCTATAATTTTTTTTTAATTTATCGTCTTCATTTTCTATTCAGTTACTTTGAGCCAAGCTAAACTTTAAATAGTTCAAAAATCTGTCGAATGTTGGCTAGATATATTTTCCCAAGAATCTTTAGGATTTAGATTATTATATTTAGAATTTTTAAATCATTTAAACAACAACTCAAACTGGAAAAGTTGTAGTCCCTCCATTCCAGAAATTGATAAACTGAGGCACAGAGAATCAAACCACTTAAAAGGTCACTCCTGACTTTCCCTTATGCTAACTCTTCATTATATCATCATATGAAGAAAAAAAGTAGATATAATTTATTGAGTGTCTACTATATGTATTATCTGTAACACTTGTACTAAACCTTCAAGATAGATTGTAGTATACCCATTTCACAGATTAAGAAACTTCAGTACAGGCAGGTTAAAAAATTTGGCCCGAAGCCAGGCAACTACAAAGTGACATCTGGGATTTAAACATAGAGCTATGTTTGGTTCTAGAGGCTTTCCCCTAAACTAGATTACATGTGCTGTGGCTCTCAAATTTCTCACTATGACTCGAAATGATACACCAATAAGACTTTACAACAAAAGAAGGTAGTAGTGGTATAACAAAAACTCCTGTGAATCAATGAACATTACAATCCCTAAATAATCTACTGAACCTTTAAACAGGATGGATAATATTTCTCTAGCCACCCTCTCCAATGCCCTTCCTTCGCCCTTCCCAACTCACATATACATATATACCCACCTCTCCTCCCCTCCCCATGCTCCAATAATGGCTACAACATCAAAAGAGCTGCTAAGTGATGGCCACATTTGAGAGATACATTCTTGTGAGTCAGTGAAGCTTTTATTGCCCTCAGTGCTATTTCCATCATAACTAAAAACAAACGTGTCTACTAAATTGGGTTCCCACATTATGTTTATACAGTCATGTTTGTGAATCTATGTGTAATACTTTACATTTATCCCTGTAACATTTCACTTTGCTAGCTTTCTCTGCCATTCCAGCCTACTGTGACATTTTTAGATCTTGATTGTGTTATCTATGTATTAGCTAACCCCATCTAGCTTCGTGCCATCACTAAATATTAGAAGTATGCCTTCTCTGTCTTCAGTTTAGTCACTGGTAAAAACTTCAGGCAGTAAGGGTCAAGTACAAAGCAAACAACCAAAAGCCTCTCTCCAGGCTCACATTGATATGTTAAGAAAATACTCTTCTGGTATGATGATTAATGAGCTACACTTTACTGAATCATATGATTATTTAGCCCATATTTCTTGCCACTTGTTGAAAAATTATCATAGGAACCTCTGTCAAACACCTTGCTGAAATCTAGATAAACCATGTCTGTGTCATTCCTCTGATCCAATAAGATTCTCTCTCTCTCTCTCTCTCTCTCTCTCTCTCTCTCTCTCTCACACACACACACACACACACACACACACTGAATGAGCCCACAGTGGCTCCTAGTAATCATCATGGTAGCTTCTGAAAGCTCATGCGTTCCAAGAATTTTGCTAAGATGTGATACCAGGATCCCTGACTTGTGGTTTCCACAATCCAATTTCCACCCCTTATTAAAGGTGAGGGTAAAAAATTGTGCATGTCTCCAGTCTTTTGGCTCTTCTTCTATTTGTTGTGATGACTCAAAATTTCCTGATAGGATAACTTGATAATAACCAGAAGATTCTTCAGTGATCTGGGATATAACTGATCTGAATTCGGGCCTCATTTTTTATGACATACCATAATGGTAAGTCTCTTAGCTTCTTTGGTCTTGTCAACTGCTTGCCCATAATACAAAATAGATATTACTCTGAAAAGTGACGACCTAGCAAAATATGGACTGTGAAGAAAATAATATCTGAATCAACTAATTAAACAAATAAGATCATACTTTAATGCTATTAGAAAATTATCCAATAAAATTCAGTGCAGATATAAAATTCAGTGCAGAATAATAATGTAATTTCCACTTTGGACATTAATTAGAACTCTGCTGGAAATATTCCACTTAACAGTTGCTATACAAAATCACTATGGCTGCTATCTAAGAAAAGCACACAGTTAGGGGTACAGAATTGACCCTATTATTATTATTATTATTATTATTATTATTATTATTATTTTACCTTCACTAAGTATTAACACTGAGCCCACACGTAATATGGAAACATCCCTGGTCATGTGTCAAATAAGTTTGCAGCTGAAGGTTAGGTCTCAAATAATCATGGGCATACAGGACTAATCTGATTGAGCCAATTAACATGGGACTGCCATCCAGGGGCAAAACTGTCTGTTCTGTATAGACAGGCTAGTTGGAGACAAAAGAGCTCAGTACTTTATTCCCATTGGACTTTGTCAGAATCCTAATAACTTAGGCAAGGAAAACTTAGCTGTTTCGATTTTCAGCTTCACAGAAGACACTTTCGGTTCACTAGTACAGAATATAAGCCCTCCAACATCACTGTGGAACATCACTTCGAATAGGAATGTCTCCCCCAAGCCATGTACCCTCTCCCATTTGGTCTCCATTTTAACCAACAGTTCATTTTAAGAGGTGGCTGATGGCAACTGGAAGGCATTCTGTGACTGCCTTGTGTATTGTAGCTATTTAGTACATTCATTGAATGAATGCTCAAATGAAAAACTGGTTCATGTTGGATTAAACCTTTAATGTTAGTTTTAAGAGAACACTGAGATTTTCATTCTTTTAGCAGTAGGAACGTTTTGTTTAAGTGTAATCTTACTTGGAAGGCCAACATGTAAAGCAGATTTTCAAAATGTAGCTGCTTTGGTTAAAATAGGAACAGGGGACTCAGAACAAGCCCGCAGCACCTCTCCCACATCTCTATTCCCTATGGAACACAATTTGAGCACATTGCCTAAACAACTAATCTAACTGACACATCAGGCCACTGACTAATATGCTGTTAATTTCGCCATTCTGGAAGGAGGGAGAAGGCACTACATAATTATTATAGGTTGCCCAGGATGGTGGAGGAGGTGAGATCCAGAACATGAGAGTGAAAGGATGACTGTTCCTGAATGTGGATAGGAGCCCACGTCAGACTGTAAGTGGGTATAAGGCCACGAGCAGCAGGCCCTGCTGACTCTGCCTGCTTTTGGTTCAGTGATCCCAGCAGAGACCAACTCCCCTGACCCGTGCGCAACAACTCCTCAATGGGTTTAATGAGGCGGTGGGCACTGAGGTGTGCTTGTTATGACCAAGCACTAGTTAATATCCATAATAAGAGGTAAATAATTAACAAGATCATGCCTCAGGCTGTACTGCTTTTTGTTCCTAAAACAAACTGCTTAAGTATGGGCTTCTCTTATGATTGGGAGTACTGTATAAGAAAAGGTGGTTGCATGTTTGCAAGCGTGTTTTGTATTATACAAGTCTTTGGAAGCACAGTAATGACACTACAGAATATTGATCTGTTCTTTTCCCAGTCCCAGTTTTGTCACTTACTGGCAATATGACTTTGGACAAGTCATTTCCCTCTCTTGGCTTTAATTTCCTCATCTGTAAAATCAGAGAGCTGGACCCTACAACCTAAAGGCAACTGCTAACTATTAATGTAATTCTGTACTTATGTAACCCTGCCTTTTAGCAAAGAAACTGGTTAATACTGAATGTGAAAAGTGCCTCAAATAATAGCTCAATTAATGAGCTACACTTTACTGAATCAATTTAAATTCAGAAATAAATTGAGGGCCACAAAGGTTGAGTTCTTTGAATGAATTGATCAATGAAATATTGCATGCGATATCAGAGGGGCAGTAGATCGGGGAAGGGGGGGTTATCACTGTGTGAGGCATATAAATGATAAATGTTTAACTATTACATTGTTTTGTATACCTGAAACTAATAAAATAAAAAAATAAAACTATCCTAAGGTAATTTTTATTCATAATGATGATATTGAATTCTATTAAAACTATCTTGCTCAAAGTTAAAAAAAAAATAAAGGCTACCTGCATTCCTTGAAAAAAATAAAAAAATAAAATATTGTAGTATATATTGAATGTCTACTCTGTATATAATATTATGTTAGGTGCTATAGGTAACAGAGAATTATGTGCATGATCCCAGACTTAAGGATCTGACAGTCCAGAGACAAGATACATATACATATTTATAAATATGTCTAGGTCAAAGTTATTTCTGAAGTTCTCTAATAGTATTTGAAAATACATATACCGATATAGTGCTTATAGTAAAGGTTTATGGGGGTAGAGAGGAACCAGTTGTAACTGTTTATTAAGAAAATGTTGTGTTGCATTGGACCAGCAGGTACATATAAATAGAATATGAGACCCTATGGATTTCATAGATACTTTGGAAATATATTTTTAACCTTGGAAACCTGGTAGCCTTTATAGTTTGACAGAATTCTGTTTTTATATGTAGAACTTGTCTTTCCACAGCTAACACTTCCAATACTTCTAACTGAAACAAAAAACTTATGAAAGAATATAGTACAGCAATGAAAGAAGATAATGTATTTCTCTTCATTGTCAAATCGAGATTCCCACAACATTGCTACCAACAACATTTTGGCTCACCACTCCTGGCTCATCTTCCATTTATGAGAAATTTATTAATATGCAAGCACTAAAATATATGACCCAATTTAAGTATCTTTAATCCTGTATATTCTAAATATAGCAGCAAATAGTTCATTTTCAAGAAGTTTAATATGAAATGCTAGGGAATTCTTCTTGGTACAGTGTTATTAAACTGTACATAGTAATTAAGATATTAAAAACACATGCTCCCCAAAGCCATCAGACATTGTAATTATTTTTAAGGCTATTAAGCAAAATGACATAAGATTTTTTAATGATAAATGTGTTTTGGAATGCATCAGCTAATTCCCTTTTACTTCATGAAATAATGTTTAGCTCCACAGAGTCTAAGTCTGGTATTTAAAGACCAACTTGCATTGTCCTTCTGTAACTCAGAAGTCATTCATTGGCTCTTGTTAACATGCCATTGCAGATACTCTGTCTTTCACACACACACACACACACACACACACACACACATTCTGGCTCCATATGGAAATAGCAACTACTAGAGTTCTGCCATGCTAGTTGTACATGAAGAAGTGTGACAGACACGGAGATATAATTCCATTTGGAAAGGTCCTGTATTTAAATTTAACTCTCAAAATAGTTATCCTTTCATTTAGAAATTTTACATCAGTGTTGGCTTTTCTAGCAACCATTGCACTAGGCCAATGTTTTACGACTCTTACTGGTTTTATTGTGAGAAGACTATGAAAAAAGTCATTTGGAGTGTTTTCTATCATGCCTGAGATTCGTTTAAATATTTTCTTTTTAATCACATGCTAAGGAATTTCTTGGGCACTTCTCTGTCACTTAACAACTTTACTAATAAACTTATTAAAATTTTAACTTTCTATTTCTAAAGTAAGTGTCTTTTCATGATACCAAAGTAGCCTGTCAGGAATCTTAAAAATACTTTTCAGGTATTCACGGAGAGGGATGGAAGTGGAGACATTCCACTGTCTTCTCTGTATTTTAAATTTTTCTTTGACCATTTAATATCGTTTTATGAATGAGAGATAGCTAATAGAAAGTTTGTCTGCTGTCTATAACTCAAATCCATAACACAAAGTACCTTAGTTTCCACACCACACAGGGCGGTAGTTTTCTAAGAATCTTCCCAATTGAGATTTGGTAAAGAACATGCTTGTTCTTTCTTTGCTGACTTTAGAGATTCAGACCATAGAAATTACTATATTAGGGACTTGGAAATCATTAGACAAATTGAGGAGTTTCTGCTATTTGTACTTCTGTACATCTTTTATATATGGATCTTCCAACCATAGCAAGGTATGCCATGTCTTTATAGAAGTAGAAGGAAAGAGCGCAGAGACTGAAATCAGTAGCCCTGGAGTCTAGGTCTAGTTCTACCTCTTACTCTATATAGGTCATGTAGCCTTCTAGTGCCCATGGTTTCTTCATTGGGTAAATGTAGGTAATAATACCTGCTTATCAGAGCCATTGTGAAGGTCAGTTTTTCTAAGGTACATGAAATAGCTTTACAAACTGAATTGTGCTATGCAAATGTATGGCAGAATTATTATCATTCATATGGAGTCACATGGCTAACAGGATCTGTGGACAGGTCACCTATCTGGCCACGCAGGACGGAAACTTAGGGGTGATAAATACAAAAGTGTTTTTATAGTTTAATGTTTTCATAGCCTAATGAAAACAAGGCAGAAGAATTTCATCTGCCCAGGCTGGAAGATTGGTGGAAAGGGAACAATCTCTGAAAAGATGAGAGGTTACAAAGTAGAAAGCGGTGACCTGGGAACAGGATATTTTAAAAAGAGTGGCAGAGCAGAGAATAAAGTCACAAGACTTGTTCACAAGAGGGTGCTGGGTTAAAGCCTGACCTTGAGCCACAAATCATGGAATCACAGGACTGGAAAGAATCTTAAGAGGCTATCTCGTCCACTCCCCTACCATTTAGCAGGACATTTTGACCATCCCAAACAGATGAGACTTTATCCAACTTTGAATGAAAAACTCTGACACCAAATGGGCAGGTATTGACTGCTCTGGCTTCAACTGCTTACAACAGGCAGGAAGAAAATTTCTGGAACTTTACTTGAAACGGAATTGAAACTGGGGACAAACAATAATCATCTAGATTTTGCTTGGGAACAATAACTTCTACAGCAGTTTAGGGGCTGCTAAATTAGCACTAACTACACAGCTAACTCTTAAAGAGAGAGAAAATGTTACCAACACAACAGGGTGAGAAGACAAATGGCCCACAGTATCATATGGGTAAGAATGTTTTGTTATCATTCTTGGTATTTGTGGGGTCTTCTCTCCATGCAGGAGCCTTGGAACAAAACACTAACCCCCCCCCTTTTTTTAATTAAAAAAAGCAGTATGGTCCTGCAAATTCTGGGACTGACATCGAGGACTTTAAAGAGTTTAATTCCTCTCCTAACACAAGACAATAAATCCTCACACAAATTAGAAACTGAAAAGGAAATAAAAAGGTCCTCATTTCCAATTGTGGGAATGTTGCACATGAACTCTGGCTTGGAAGGAGGAGGGGAGGACATTCCACACCTGCAGGCCTTCCCAGGAAAAAGGCCTGGGCCTGACCCTGAATCCATCCCCTCAAGGTTATACCATGGGACTGTCAATATGGAAATACTGTTACTTTATTCCTTAGTGAGTATATTATTTCCAGTGCATTCAACAGCAACTATAAGCTGAAAGGAGGCAGCTGAGAGTTTCCATGGAAGAGAGCGGAGAGTTATTTTGAGATGTGCTCATAAATGGCCTAACTATAGTCCATCTGGATGGACACACATGCGAAGGTAAAGAGAAATATCTCTGTATTTATAGATGAGCATGTTGGAACATCCTACTGTAGTTTAATAGATACAGCACCAAGCAAGGGGTTTAGAAAAATAACATTACACTCCTGGATTCCCCACTCACTTACATGTGAACCTGTGCAAGTTAACTTGATTCTACCTACCCATCACTAGAAGTTGAGGTCAATTTAGTCAGGTATTCAGTGAATCCAGATGTTTGGCAGAGTACAGGAAACAACATCTGGATGATTGATCAAATTTTCAACTGAACTCACTGAATGTTTTGGCAGCATGCCCACACAGCCCTTAATGACTTTTTGCCTCAGTTTCCCTAGCTATAAAAAAGGACAAACATTATTTATCACTTACCTCCCGGGGGCAGTGAAGATGAAATAATGTCCATGGGTAATAATGAGCTCTTGAAAAGAATGATTCTGTGAAAGTACTATATCTTATACAATTCCAGGTTGGATATTTTTTCCAACATAAGTAGTTAGCAGTTAGACTTTTAGGACATGAAATCACTTTGAAATATGGTTAAATGCTGCACAAATACAAACACATTATCATTATCATCACCATCATCATTGTAACATTTTTCTTTATGATTTCCCTAACGTGTCTCACCTTCAGATTGAATCATGGTCAAAATATGAATTTTATTAAAGGTCTGAAGAAAATGTGTTTTGGCCATGGAAAGCAACGCAGATGAGAAAAAAAAATCAATATGGGTGTTTGAACCCAACCAATTTTAACAGTTCAAACAGGTAAAACTGGTCTATCAATGAGAAGTAGACACACATTCATGGACAGAGGTGGGAGAAAGGAACTGTCAATTGTGACCTTCCGAATCTCTCAGCATACACCTCCCTACCTATAAAGTGGTTTCAGGTTTTGTGGCTAGAAGTTAGAGGAAAGGGAAAGAAGAATATAGAAAACACAGAGACATATCCACGGGATCTGCAACTATACAAAACTGGGGGAGCAGAATTAAACTGGTAAAAAGTATTAGAATATTGCGCCCCTTCAAACTCAAGTCCTGCTTATAGAGAAAATCCTGAATGTAATCATCTTAACTGCCATTTATTATCTGTCATGCACATGTATTTATATGTACTCGTGTATATGTAAAATATGCATTTATATATAAAATACATATTATATATTTAATTTCCAATCCTTATAATAACCTTGTAAAGGAGGTTTTGATATCTCTATATACAACTGATGAAAAAAAACTAAAGCTCACAGAAATTGAGTGATTGGCACCTAGTAAGATCCACAACTGAATTCAGATCCATCTGGATCCAAATCTCATATTCTTTCCACTATACCACATGGTCTCCCACAATATTAATATCAAACACCTAAAGTCTTTGCTCTGAGGGCTTGCTATAAATATTTTTAGTGACCATTGGATCATATAGAAGCCCATGTCTGATTCAGCTTTCCTGTTTTGCAGGGTGAGGGTCCATCCACAGGTCTTTGTCTACTCTTTCTTAGAATTGCCACTCCCCCCCTTGTCTTTACCTACTCATTGTTTATGGCAGATGTTAACTCTTGCACCTCTCTGGAGTCCTTCTCACACTAGCCTAGCCCACCTTAGCCCTAAGCACCCCCAACCCGATGAGCAGCATCACTCTTTTGGCTCTTCTTCATAGGCTGCCTTTTATCTTTACTTAAAGCACTTTCTATGCTTGTGCTTCCCCTCCAAGGAAGCTGTGAAAACACAGGATTAGACTTCTATTGAGCCCTCAAATTCCGTGACACCTGGCTGAACAAATAGTGGATATTCCTTAAGGTGTGTTCACCAAAGAGCTCTTTTGACAGGATTCTTCACTTAGGATTAGGGGCACAGTGATGGACCCTGAGATTCTGGCCTCACCAGTGCTGGGGTCCAATCAGTTGGGTGGAGCCACCCATACACAACCAGTTTGAGGTAACTTGGAAATAATTCAAAGGACAAATACTGCCATTGTCTCCAGGTGAAGCTTACCATGCCCTCAGTTCAGCCATAAGTAATTTACATTGTGCTCCAAATCCTTCAGAGATACGTTTTGGAATAACCATACCATATCTTACCAGGCTTTATAGAACTTAATGAGGTTGTGAGTTCACAGAAAGAAGGATCGGTTATGCAAATACTGCCATTACCATGTGCTCGGCAGCAGTAACAACTATTTATTAAGTGCTCACTGAGTGTAGAGCACTTTATTAGGCACTGGAGGAGTCACACCCAAGCGTGTTGTAAATACTTTCACAACACCATTTGCAGTGAAATATACCACTATTCAGAAAGCCTTTCCAAACATTTTCTAAGAACCACAAAAATTTCACTGCTCAACTTCATATTAAAAAGCAAAACCATGTCAATGTCTTCACACAAAAACCTCTGTCTTTGCATAAGGATTTTAGTTTCATTAAGTTCTTCCTAGGCTACAAATAGAAGGCAGGGCCCTCCCACCCATGCATCATGGGGCAAGAACACTGTCACTGTGGTATACGGTGGCATTTTTTTTTTTATTGTGGCCACAAAGCAATCACAAGCAGATGGTAAAACTTACTTCTATTTGTGTCTTAGCTCTAAACTCCTTATGAGAAGAAAAACTCTGTGTACAGGTCAAGGGAATCTGTGGGTGTCTCTATGCATCGCAGTGAGTCAGAAGTTGGCAAGGGCTCAGTGAAGGTGGTCCTCTCGTATCTTGCTGGTGGCAGTGAAAGCTGATACATCCCCAGTGGAAAGCAATTTAGAAACATGCATAAAAATGCTCATATCCTTTAACTCAATAACTCCAATATTTTCAGAAAATGGTCTAAGATCAGGAGAAAGCATTGTGTATGAAGAGGTAGCGTTATTTATGACAGTAAAAACTTTGAAGCAATCTGAATGTCTAGCAAAACCAACTGATTAATTATGATGTGTTCTTTCAGGAATCTTATGTGGCCGCAAAAGAATGATTAATATGAAGATTTGCGGCAACATGAAAAAGTATTTCCAATATAGTGTTAATTTTAAGAACTGCATACTTCCAATTATGTAAAAAGTCTGTGTGAGTGTGACTTTTTTTAATATTAGAAAAGAACATGTGAAAATGAAAACAGTTGGGATGCAGTAATAGAATTGTGAAAAATACATTTCCCTCTATTTTCCAAGCTTTCTCTAATATTACAATATTACATTTATAATTTAGAAGTGGGGTGAAAAATGAGGGTCAAAAGTCCTTTTTAGCAGAGAGAATCTTTGAAGAAAATGAATAATGGCAGCCTTTCCAAAAGCCCAAGAATATGGTTTGGACAATGGATACCATGCATCCCTCATGTTTTTGCCACTTCCGTTTTTGTTGTATATACCACTGCATACCTGGTTAATGTGCTTCAGTTTGTCAATAATTTGACTGACCACCGGCTCAGGACCCTTCATTTTCAGCTCATGGAGGTTGAACTGATTTTTCATTCCGTTCCTCGCTGCCTTTTGGCTGTATCTGGAAAGGTGAAGGTAAAGAAAAGGGTTGTCACAAGAGAGTTTCAAGCAAAGTGAAAGCTGACTGTATTTGGCACCAGTGGTTAAGGTGACCACAAGCTCTCTTCAGCCTTTTAAACCATGGGATGACCCCATGGTGCAAAAGTAAACCATTCTGGATAGTCTCTTTACGATGGAGAACACTTATTCAACACTCAACAGACATTCATTCAACATCGGTGTTTTTTCTAGGTGTTGGGGATACAACAATGAACAAGACAGACAAAGTCTCTTCCTTTATTGTGCTCTCAGTCTAGTGCATAGTCCAGAAGAATAAGGACCAATGGCAACACAGAGTGGGAAGATCTGTGCTAAGGGAGGTCCTGGGTATTGGCCATAGAAGCACACAGGAAGACCTTGACTCTGAGTGTACTTTCTGTTCATTCACTATTCATCTTGCGTGTTCTTTACCTTTTCTTTCTCTTCCACTTCCTCCTCCCACAATTTCCTGCAGGCTCTGGAGCTGGGTTTCTTTTCAGGAGACTTTCTCAAGCCATTTGAAGCATAAATTTGCCCTCACTTTATACACTTTTTCCCCCTAGTTACAATAGGGTAGTCCAGTTAAGGGCAAATTCACATTTTTAATTACAAAAACAATAATGCTCATTGTAAACAATTCAAACAATACAGAAATAAAGTATAACATAAAAGCTACACCATCATCCTATCCTTCCAAGAGAGAACCATGGTTAACAGTTTGATATATACTCTTCTAGTTTTCACAGTCATATACTAACATGTAATGTTAACCAAAATTGGAATCATACTAGTCATATTGATTTGCAGCTTTTTGTCACTTAACAAATATCTTGGACATATTTCCACGTCAGAACATAGAGAACTGCCTTGTACTCATTCCTTCATTCCTCTGTATGGCTCTATCATTATTTACCTAATCCCTTACTGATGAACAATTATTTCTAACATTTTGCTAATATAAACAATGCTGCAAAGAACATCCTTGTATACCAATCTTTGCATATTTGCATGAATATCTGTAAAAGATAGTTCCTAGAATTTAATCAATTTACATTTCTAATCCCAAATTATGGCATGCAATGAATAATTAATACTACTGTATGTTTGCATAGCACTTTATAAAGCAGTTTCATATCACTCAACTAATTTCAGCTTCTCAAACACATTATGAGGTGGATAGGGCAGACCTCATTATCTCTTTATTACTGAAAATTTCCCAACTTCAGAAGATATTGATCTGATTCTGTTAGATGTTCTCTTTTAAGATATAATGTATCTGCCAATATTAAAGACATGCTCTGAAAAACCTGCATGGTAGCAGAGGGGGTCAGGAAACCTAGTTCTAACTTTTATAATTAAAAGTCATCCTCTGAAAAGGAAAATATTTTTCAGTCAAGTTGAAAAGAACATCTGATTGCATTTCTTCTAAAACAGTAGCCTAACACATTCAGCTTTTTAACTTTAAAAGTTAGTGAATACACAAAATCATCAGCCATCAAATATCAATTGACTTGGGAGGTTGTACTGAAGAAATATAAAACAACATTTTTTATTTATATATAAATATTGTGTGTGTATATATATATATATATATATATATATATATATATATATATATATATATATATATATATATATATACAGTGGGAATCAGCTAGGAAGAGGCTAGTAAACCCCTTCTTTTATGTTCGTATAATGCTGTCTGTTTAAATATCATCTCCCTCTGATGACACCACCAACTCCATCTTCTCTTTCTTTACACCTACTGCTGCCTTAAGCAGAGACCTTATTCACAGAAAAAGAGGTAAGGCTCATTATAAATCTTCTGAAATAAACTTCAGGAATGTGTCCTTAGAGACATTTCCTTGGATTTGTTCATATCGAAGCTTGCTGGCGACTTTTATGCCCACTCCTACAAAACAAACTTCTTTAAGTTTATTATCCTCATTGGAATAGTGCAAAGACATCTGCCAACTTAGTGATTTTGCACTATACTCCCTCTTCCAAATCATTTATACATATCAAATCAAATTAGTCCCCTGGGCCGGCCCGGTGGCTCAGGCGGTTGGAGCTCCGTGCTCCTAACTCCGAAGGCTGTCGGTTCGATTCCCACATGGGCCAGTGGGCTCTCAACTACAAGGTTGCCAGTTCAATTCCTCGAGTCCCGCAAGGGATGGTGGGCAGCGCCCCCTGCAACTAAAATTGAACACAGCACCTTGAGCTGAGCTGCCGCTGAGCTCCTGGATGGCTCAGTTGGTTGGAGCGTGTCCTCTCAACCACAAGGTTGCCGGTTGGACTCCCGCAAGGGATGGTGGGCTGTGCCCCCTGCAACTAGCGACGGCAACTGGACCTGGAGCTGAGCTGCGCCCTCCACAACTAAGACTGAAAGAACAACAACTTGAAGCTGAACAGAACACTCCACAACTAAGACTGAAAGGACAACAACTTGACTTGGAGAAAAGTCCTGGAAGTGCACACTGTTCCCCAATAAAGTCCTGTTCCCCTTCCCCAATAAAAATAAATAAAATAAAAACCAAAAAGACAAAATGACCTTTATAAAAAAAAAAAAAATCAAATTAGTCCCACAGCCGATCGCTTGCAGCCCTACTATATTATTTTCTGCCATTCAGAAAAGTGCCCCTTTAGTTCTATTTTTGTGTTTCTTATCTCCAAACCATGGATAAGGAGCCAGGACTAAACACTGCTCCCCAATCCCATGGTGATTCAATTTTTTAAAAACAGCTTTGGGTTTAAAAGCTTGCCAAACTTTCTGAAAGTCGAAATAGCATCCACTGTTCCGCTCTATCCATGTGCTATTTAAGTCCTCAAAGGACTCTAGTAAATTAAGCATGGTTTCTAGTTACAGAAGTGTTGGTAAGAGCTGGCATGTGGCTTAGACCTAAACCTTGCCTTTATTTTATTTACTCCACAAAGCAGTAACCAGAAGTACTGATCCAACTAATACCTATAGCTGCTAAAATTTAGTGGCACTATTTTAAAACTCTGTGTTCTTGCACTATCCCTTTAGGTGTCTCAATACCTCTCTTCCAATCCTCAGTCTGTTTTCTGTTTCTCACCTTTCTATGCTTTTCTCCTTAGCCAGACAAAATATAGAACAGAATCTTGAAAGCCATGAGTGTTATAATGGAAGACTATGCAGAGATTAAAAGAACCAACTAGATCTGTATGTGTTGATATGGAACCAAATCTAAGATACACTGTAACAGATATAAGTACTGGTTAAGAAAGTATGGTGTGATTCCATTTGGGGCAAAAATGGCTCTGCATATGCATTACTCTCAGATACTCTGTGTTCAAGCATACACAGACAATTTTTAAGAAATGGTAGTATCAATTACTTCCGATGAGTAAGGGGAGATGTTGGGGGAGTTTTACTTTCTTCTGTTATGTCCTTCCATATCTTTTACATTTTGTTATTTTTATAATAATTTATCTTTTAATAAGTGAAATTTTTATATAGTAGTTAATTTTTTAAAGGCAAAAGAGAAAACACAAGAAAAGAAAAATTAAAAGCAGGGCTAACTTGAATGCATATTTCAGGGCCTTTGGGAAATCCTTCTTGTTAAAAAGATTTACGTTGGCCATCACTAGTGCCACAGGCTAAAGGGGATTTCTTATGATAGAATGCATACTCGTATTTGGGCCAATATACACAATGTTGCCCTGGAATTCCTTCGAACCTCAGATGGTTATCATCAGGTCACAAACTCTACTTTGTTAGATTAAACACAGCCTATGTTTTCTACTCTTCAATGAAGTAACTCCAACCTGCCTGTTTTAAAAGGACAATGTATCAGTGAGGATGTGAATATGAATACACATTATTATGAGTACCCTCTCACAAAACAGAGGCAAAAACCTTATTCAAGTTCTTGCTCACCTGCTCTGTAGATGCCTAAAGTTCTCGCCTGATGGGAATCGAGGGTCTCCCTGAACCACTCGGATGCATCCTGACCTGCTGCCTTTGCAACTAAATGTATCCTGGGACTGTCCTGAGTTGTTCACGCTCCTTTTATGTACATTCCATGTGCCAGCCTATACAGTCTGTGAGCTCTTTGAAGGCCGAGGCTTGGTTAGTTCCCTTTTGTACCACCTAGAGCCTCGGGGTACTTATGAGAATAATAGCTTTCAGCATTGAGTGCTTTCTCTGTGCCACATACTGTTCTAAGCACTGAGGAAAAAGAAAACATGCATATTACCGCACTAATCCCCCTAACAACTCTAGGAGGTAGATACTATTATTTTCAGCCCTTTTTTTGGTAGATGAGGAAACAGAGGCATAGAGAAGTGAAGTCACTTGCCCAAGGTCACACAACTAGTCAGTAGCAAAGCTGGAGTTTGAACTTTGTGAGTCCCTCTCCAGCTTCCTCTGGTCTTAACCACTGTGCTACTGTCACTTCCTTAGAAATAATCTGTCGTGCGGGAGACCCTGCTCGCTGCGCCATTTGTCGTGCGCGGAGGCCTTCTTGCCGTGCCATCTTTCAGGCGGGGCGGCCTGCGGGGTCTCTGCTCCCGCTCCCCACACAAGAACGCAGGATATGGTGAGGCCGAAAAGGAACACCCACGGAGCCATAGGTAGGGGAGTCATACCACTATGGTCTCACTGGAGGCTGGGCCCACCGGACGCGTGACCTGCCATCCGCCTTTCCGCCAACCGACCGACCGACGACTCTCCTCCACTCTCTCGACTCTGTTCCTCTCTCTCGGCTCTCCTCTTCCGCTCTCTTCGGCTCTGCTCGGCTCCTGGGCAGTCCTCGGCTCTCCTCCGTAGCTGCAGCAGTTATACCAGCGGCCAATTGGCTAACCGGCCACAGCCTACGGCCAATCAGCCACAGCCGACGGCCATTCACCACCCGAGCCAGCACCCCTTCACGTGAGGCCGAGCCTGTAAACTACTCTCTGGGGCTCTGTCCCCACATAATCCGTGTTGACTAAATATTTGACATTTCCTCACCACTCCTCTCCATTGTATAAGACAATTTACAAGCTACTTGTATTGCCTACAAGGCTCACAATGGTGCCTCCAGTAACATCCTTTTTTACCTACTCAGCAGATTCCTGCTATTGCCCTTTAAAAGCCCTTTGGGGAGAGCCCTGTGTGTGGAGTTTCGTCTACCAAACAGAGGTCCACAGCATCACTATTCAGTGAAATATTTGCATTCTTAGGAGATAAGGTGTTGAAGTTAGAGAAATAAAAAATCCACCACCACACCACTAGACAAAGACCAAAGGCGATTTGAAATCTCTAAGGACAATAGGAAAATGAATGCTGGAGAAAATTGTGCTTAATGTCCCCATGCCTTTGACACTTTAGCAATGCGACATATGTGATCTGCCTCCGGGGAATTTCATGTAACATGCATGCTCTGAGCTTCAAGCCCAGAGGGACTCAGAGGTGTCTCCATAGCTTTGTATTAATTAATTAATTCAGTATTTCTTTTCTACTCCCTCCCTCTGTGCCCCTGGTATACATGGCTCATGACAGGCTTTGCATGAGGATGAGCGATCATAGCTACAAT
Source organism: Rhinolophus sinicus (assembly GCF_036562045.2). NCBI lineage: Eukaryota > Metazoa > Chordata > Mammalia > Chiroptera > Rhinolophidae > Rhinolophus > Rhinolophus sinicus. Next base: position 95,906,565 of record NC_133768.1, read on the forward strand.
TCTCCACATCCATAGACTGACTGCCCAGAGTGTCAGGAATGGGGACACCGTTGGCCATGGGGGATTTTAATAATGGGTTATCTGCTTAGTAACACTCATCTTTAATTAGATTAATTGTCCTCTCTCCAGAACATTGTAACTTTATAAAGCTTTGAAATTGTTCTGGCAATGAATACTGGTCAGCGGAGGAGGAAAAATCAATAGAAGGAAGTTCCTACTTCCCAAATCTGAAGTTTTCATAACTGGACATGTACATGATGTGAGAAGTGTCACTTTTCAGCATTACATGTGGAGTCTTCTTTCCCAATCCAATTTAGTATCTGTTTAGCACACAAATGACTGCTATAATACCAAGAACACACTATTTGTGAAGTGAAAGGAGGGGCGTGCTTCTGTTAGGCAGATAGGTTGGGGAAGGGGAGAAAAAAGGGTGTGTGTGTGGGGAAACCTGTGCAAAAGCCATAAAGACAAAAGGAACCTAATTAAAACAGGACATCTGAAGCAAAGAGAGCACTTGCAGAAGAGGAATAGAATCAAACAAGCGTAAAATGGGCGATCCTTTCTTCCCATTTCTGTGCTGGTGGAGGCAGCAAGGGTGTAGTGGAAGGAAATCAACAAATTTAAATATAGACCATTCCAAACGGAAGCACCCTTAAGAGATCAACTTGTCCAGCTCACTCACTGCGTAGATGAAGAAACTGAGACCCAGAGAGGGGCTTTCCTAACAGCACAAGTTGTTAGTATCACAACTCCCACATTTAGAAGAAATTCCTTTCTTTAAAAGGTTCGTTTAATGCATATTGCTGATTTTGAACACTGCTGGTAATAATTTAGGGCAGAGAAGCTGCTAGAAAATTGACTTTTCTTCTCCTCCTAAGCATTAGAGTGGTGGCAAGAGTTTGAGAGCAAGTCTTAGAAAGACTAACTGCCCCCTACCTGCCCCCCCCAAATATTTGATTTCACAAGATTAGTTTGCTGCCAGTTATAGATGTCTACAAACAAGTTATAGACCTCACATTCTCAGAGTGCCATCTAATGGAAAGGCTACGGTATTACATGTAGCCCCTTACCCCAACTAAGTGGTTTATCAGACTGTTTCTTTGGAAGGTACTCTGGCTGCAATAACCACTGTGGAAAAATGAAATGATTTAAAGAGCACAATAGCTTTAAAAACAAACTAGAACACAGGGTAGAAAAGCCATCTTATTAACAGATCTAAGAAGTTGTTCTTTCTTCTATTCAAACTGCAGTCTTAATTTACATAAATGAACAGAAAAATAAAGCAAAGGTGAAAATAGCTGAGTTTTGCAAATGTTCTTAATAAAGATAGCAACAATTTGCTTCCTATTTATTTATGCACATATGTGATGAAAAATGTTTTCATAATTGTCAGCACAGCAGTACCACTTCCAAGTAAATTTCAGTGAGGAGAGTACTAGAAACAGATATATCCACCATACTCCAAGAAATACCTCTGTTCTCAAACAGCCTTTCAGAAATTACAAATAGATTTTCACAGAAAGGAAGCAAAAGCTTGAGAAGAAACTAGGGAGATATAAACCCATTTATATCTTGTTTCATGGACATTAGCTACATAAGGAAATGACTGTACTAGAATCGGTTTTTAGACTTCTTTCAAACCTCACTGTGAGGAGGGACTAAAAGATTGGTCTTGGAATAAAATCAAGAAGTCATTTAAACCTAGAGGAGCAACACATATTTTCCAGATGGTGAGGAAAGCATGAGAAGTTGATTATCACTGCCATAGGCAGAAGAGTCTGTGTGGGGGGGGGGGGCGCAGGGGGGGCGGGCAGCCCCATGCCCATGCAGAGACCAGAGAAGGGAAGGTACAGAGCAAATGCCTGAGGTGGGATCACCTGAATGGTTATCTGGAGAAGCAAACTCTACAGAGGAACCTGGAAGCAACCAAATAGAAAAGTAAATAAGGAAGCAAAGGGATTCTTGTGGGAACTTCAAGATGTGTGGGAACGCTGATGGAAACTGCCTCCTGGGCTTTGAGCCCTGACCACGGGCAGTCAGGGTACTGGGCCAGGGCAGGCAGGGCTGACAAACCTTTCTGAGGGGTTTTCTAGAGGGGAACAGACCAATAAGGAGAGGACTCTGACCTAATTTAAATCTTACAATAGAAAAGTATGCAATTTAAAGGCTCAATAATTGGGAAGGGGGATGTAACAGAGCACAGTGTGTGATGGGGATTTTTTTATTCAATCAGCCCAAACTCATTTACCAACTCCTTCTAGCCCAGAGAATTAACCCAGAAAAACCAGATGTTTTCTTGTCCCACTGGAGCTAAACCAAAAGGAAATGATCTTTACCTGTTTTTAAGTTAGATTTTAACTCATGAAAATTTCAGAATTGGAAAGGACCCTCAAAATCAGTCCAATGCCCTCCTCTTACAGATGGGCAACGTGGGCCCCAGAGACACCAAGCAGTAGCTATTGGCATCACTGCTTGGTAGAACATGAATGGAGCTATACCTCTCCCCACATCGAGGAGCCAAGAAGAAGGGGCCAGAGAACAGGTCACATACTTCAACGACACATGAGAACATTTTACGAAAATAACTGAAATTCAAAATAAAGGTCAACAATTACATTTTTAAAAGGTGAAATTCAAGTTGGTAGTCATAGTTTACTGAGACAGTGAGGAAACCCTGATGAGTTTGAGTTTCCTCATCTGTAAGATTAGGATAATGCCACCTGCATTGTTTTGAGGATTAATTGATATAATGAATGTTAATAAATTGAGATAACATAGGCAGTGTGCTTAGAAAAGTACCCAGCCCGTCTACCTGAGGGCTCTTACCATCATTATGTGAAGGCACCGAACACAGTGCCTTACCTGCAGTAGGTGTTCAGTAAATTGAAAAGGATTTACTGAGAGAGGTTGAATAAATCATGCAATGAAAAGTTGGGGGAAATTTCAAATCTGCCCATCCCTGCACTGAGAGAACCTGAAAAAAGGAGGAGTCTTGGTTTTGAAGTATGTCCTAGCTAAAGTACAAGTTGAAACAGAGGTCGGAATGGTTTAGAATTAGGGGAAATGAGCCAGGCCAAAAGTACCAGAGCTCTCTTGGTATAATGATTGACCAACGACGTGTGAGTAGTGAGCCTGAGCTTGTGGGCCTGGCTAAAAGGAACTCTTCGGCAGAGATGTCTTCACAAAGCTCCCAGGGGACAGGGCATCTGAGGGGAGAACTTGCCGGATAGGACCTCAAATGGTTCAAAATTAATTTTAGTCCATTGAACAACAAATCATTTATGCGTGGCCCAGGGCAGAGAGCTAAGTTTCCCAAGTGACCAACTTTGGGTGTCAAAAGCCTATTCCACTTTCTCCTTCCCCCACATTTCACATTCCTCCTCTCTAGGATAGAAAATATTCTGCTTCCATTTTGCATAACTGTCACAAGCACTGAATCAGATGGCTCTTGAAAACACCCATACCTTTTTCAAATCTCTCTGTTCAGAACGCTGCTTTATTTGTCTCAGGTCCCCACAGGGTCCACAACAAACATCCATTCTTTAATGCAGTGAAGAATAGGACTCTCAAAGCCCACCTACATTCACACCAGTTAGAGACCAGTTAGAGAAGGCAAGTCTGAGTTAGAGAAAAGTGTGACTTACGGATTTTTTTCTTGCGTTGTATTTCATATATATGTGGTAACACAAAGGACAGCCTCCCAAAATTTTGCTTTGGATGTCCTGTCGAACCTTATTTAACGAACCGCCAAAGATGATATGCGAAGAACAAACTGTTTTCACATGAACAAGTACTGCAGAAATACTTTAAAAGAAAGCTCACAATTCCTGCCACGGTTTCCTTATGCTCTTCTCGTCTTAGCCACAACCACTTGCAGGCCTTAAAACCTTCAAAGTACAGGATAAGGCTTACCCATATTCTTGTTTCTATCTGTCTGTGGGCTGGTCCTCTGCTTTACCCAGTGCATGCATACAATAGGCACTCAATAACTGAACTGAGACTGAAGGCCTCACCCAAAGCTCAGCTTAGGTGGTGGAGGCTCTGACTTACTCTGCCCAGCTCTTGTCAGCCTGTTTCCCGTGGGGTCCTACCCCCAGATCTGCAGCCAGTGACTGGGGATTTGCCTTACACTACACTTTTGTCTGGGCCCTACCAGGAACACCTGCCACTGTGGCCCACCCACTAGATTCTACCACTCTGGAAACCAATGCCTACCTAGAGATTGGTAGAGTTACTTCCCTGTGCACCAATGAATATCATTATTAAGGTGGTGGGTCACTTCCCACTTGGGCCAGCCAGACAGGTGAGTTCTCACAGCCCGAGCACCACTCCTTCCAGGCCCTGTGCCTTCCCCATGGACAAATCACTGGGTTCCCACACTGAGCCCATCCAAGACACATACCTGCTAGTAATATTGATTTATAAATAAAAAAGGTATCACAAACCCTTTTCTTTCTTTTCCTTTTTTTTTTTTTTTTTTTAGGTATTGATATTTTCATTTCTGTAGGATATAAATGAGGGATTACACAATCAAAAGATATGAATATTTTTAATTGTAATAGATTTCAGATTACTTTCTAACATGATGGTGGCAAGTAACACTCTCGGGAGCGGTGTATGAAAGTGCCCATTTCTTGCCATTCCTCTCACTTAGATGCTTATTGATCCTTTTAATTTTTTTGCTATTAATATTTTATTATTTTTAATTTTTAATTAAATTTACTGGGGTGACAATGGTTAGAAAGAACAAGACAAATAAAGAAAGAAACAAAACCTCATAGACACAGACAATAATTTACTGGTTACCAGAGGATAAGGAGGGCGGGGGGATAGTAAAAGAGGACAAACCCTTTTCTAATAATGTAAACTTCAGCCCATGCCTGGGTCTGATTGAGTGAGATTTTACTGTTGTAAAAACAAATCTTCTGACATACTGTCATGCGGGGGACCCTGCTCGCTGCGCCATTTGTCGTGCAGGGAGGCCTGCGGGGTCTCTGCTCCCGCTCCCCATACAAGAACGCAGGATATGGTGAGGCCAAAAAGGAACACCCACGGAGCCATAGGTAGGGGAGTCATACCACTACGGTCTCTCTGGCGGCACTAGACTCTCACTGGAGGCTGGATCCACACTGTCCGCAAACCGCCATCCACACTTGCCAGCCCAGCCGCCATCTTCTTGCTAGCCCCCATTCTTCTCTCTTTCTTCTCTCCTTCTCTCTCCTCGGCTCTCCTCCATAGCCGCAGCAGTTATATTAGCGGCTAATTGGCTAACTGGCTACAGCTGACGGCCAATCAGCCACAGCTGACGGCCATCTACTACCCGAGCCAGCACTCCTCCACGTGAGGCCGAGAGCCTGTAAACTACTTTCTGGGGCTCTGTCCCCACACTCCACCCCTACAGGTTCTCGCCTCACAATCTACGCGACAAGCGTCTTCCGCGAGGGGACCTGTGCGAGGAGCCTGGGGGTGAATGCAATATCCTGGACACAGCCAGGCTCTCTGGGCACAGCCAGGGTTTCTCAGGGCACCACCAGTGCTTCTGGGCACGGCCAGACTTCCTGGACTTCTTAGGGTACCACCTGTCTTCCCGGACACAGCCAGGGTTTCTCAGGGCACCACCAGTACTTCTGGGCACGGCCAGACTTCCTGGACTTCTTAGGGTACCACTAGTTTCCCTGGGCACAGCTAGGATTTCTCAGGGCACTGCCACTCTCTGTGGGCACAGCCACACTTCCTGGACACAGCCAGGGCTCTCAGGGCACTGCCACTCTCTCTGGGCACAGCCACACTTCCTGGACACAGCTAGGGCTCTCAGGGCACTGCCACTCTCTCTGGGCCTCTCAGGGTACCCTGCTGGAACAACAGCGACTCACAATCAAGGTGCTTACATATTCTCAATGGTGGCCAGTCAAGACACAAAAGCAAATATCCCCCAGTTCCACTAACAACAGTTCCCAAACAAACAGTCAAGCGGTCCATTAAATTAGGGATGGAAGGCAATTCCCCATAGTCCATAGTCATTCACCAGGGCTGTCCTGGGGGTGAGGGACGACCTTGACCTCACCCTCATCTCCCACGGAGGACTCAGCAAGCGTTACCTCCTGGGACTATAAGTCCTGCATCCGGGCTGCCTGAGCAGGAACTTCCCCGGCCCACAGGGCTGCAACGACCTTCGCTTTCTCCGGCCTGTGCTGGTTGGGGAACGGTCCACATCTTTCCACCTCTCCACGGGGCTCCATCTCTGCAGCAGCTGCATGGCTTTTCCTGTGCTGGTGGGAGAACTGTCCACGTCCTCCCACCCCTCCACGGGGGTCCAGCTCTCCGGCAGCTGCTCCTCCTGGTCTTCCAGAGACTCAGTGTTCATATACACAAACTGCTCCACCACTCTTCGGAGAGCTTTGGCTGGCACCATACCCTGCTCGCTGCGCCATTTGTCGTGCGGGAGACCCTGCTCGCTGCGCCATTTGTCGTGCGGGGGACCCTGCTCGCTGCGCCATTTGTCGTGCGGGGCGGCCTGCGGGGTCTCTGCTCCCGCTCCCCATACAAGAACGCAGGATATGGTGAGGCCAAAAAGGAACACCCACGGAGCCATAGGTAGGGGAGTCATACCACTACGGTCTGTCTGGCGGCACTATACTCTCACTGGAGGCTGGATCCACACTGTCCGCAAACCGCCATCCACACTTGCCAGCCCAGCCGCCATCTTCTTGCTAGCCCCCATTCTTCTCTCTTTCTTCTCTCCTTCTCTCTCCTCGGCTCCCCTCCGTAGCCGCAGCAGTTATATTAGCGGCCAATTGGCTAATTGGCTACAGCTGACGGCCAATCAGCCACAGCTGACGGCCATCTACTACCCGAGCCAGCACTCCTCCACGTGAGGCCGAGAGCCTGTAAACTACTTTCTGGGGCTCTGTCCCCACACATACCTCTTATATTTACTATGGTCAAGATAATAACTTTGAGAGGGTTTCAAATCTGATGAAGTTTCTGTTTGGGGGTCAAAGGATTTACTGTCTCCCATCAGTATGCAAATTCTCCCAACGGAATGCAAATTACTCTCTATTCAGTACTTACCTGTTAATTATTTACATAGCCCTATGGCTCCATTACAGAACCCTGGTAGTTGGAGGTCTGGAATTTTCCAATGCTCTGGTCCACTATCTCCAGTTTGGACTTCATGGACCAGATCCTGGCTTTGGCTTTGGTGAATCTGGTCCTCAGAAAATGAAATCTTCAACTACTGACTGTGTTGGATTCCCCTACAAACCTGTGATTGAGAGTGCAGCTCTACCACTTCATGACCCATCTACAGACACACCATCCTACATCACGACACGCAGAGCACTGGCATACAGGGCTGTTGTGGCTGACAGGAGGGAGAAGGGACTAGCAAGAATATGGTGACTCAAATGTTAGGCTTGCCAGGGAATGCTGAAAGGTCTTGTCTGCACAAACTTGAAATGCTACTTCTGCTGTCTTCTTTTAAGATCATTACCAGAGCCCCAGATTCCAGGCTGCAGTCAGAGCCCTGAGGTAGTAGAAGGAAAAACACTCAGCAAGTCAGTGTGGTGGAAGACAGTGGCGATGGTGGGCATCGGCAGAGTAGCTGGCACAGAGATACCAGCACAGGGGAAAGTGCCCACTGCTACCAGTGTCTGACCATCACAATAGCTCTGCTCTCAGCAGGCCCAAGCCTGGCACTGCTGCTGTCTAGTTGCCAGCAATACAATAAAACTAAAGAATAACAGAGGAAAGGAAAGGTGAACCGAATTGCAAACCACCCCCACTTGAACTGCCCCAGTAGCTGCAGGTGCCCTCAGCTCCTCAACCCTTTGCACCTGCTCTCCTGCCAGAACAAGTGGCCTATTGTGTGAGGCTGAAAGCATGGAGGTGCTAAGCAAACAGGAAGTGACTCTCCTGATCATAAAGTAGATGGGATTCCAGGAAAACTTTACTAAGCCAAATAAAAGTGATTGTAAAGCACTTGGTAAAATGTAAACTGCTACATAAATACTTAATAAAAGCTCACGGCAATGCACAAGAGGACAAGTAGGTCAAAAATTATCCTTAGCCTGGAGGGTCTCTGAAAGAGTGAGAATTGTCTCCCCCACTCTGGTTTTCTCAGCCACTTTGCATTTCTCTTCTCTTGCCTGCCCTTTAGCCCTCGGCACTTCTCTAGATGTATCTCTCTCCTCCCTGATATATCTCTATGGTTAGAGGGCTTCTAATTTTCATTCTGGGTGGTTGTGTCAAACATTTGGAGCAATAGACACTGAATTCCACTTCTTTTGCTCAGAAGCCCATTGGGGTTATGCGGTGCTTTGGGGGAGACATTTTTCTTTAAGGTTTAATTATGTGAATTTCACCATAAACTCTCCAATATCAGAAACTGAGAACAACTCTGACAACATCTCAAATAGCCAAACTACCTGCTCCCCTGCAGCGCCAGAGATAACTGGGGCTTACTGAAGAGCTCACTGCTGTCCTAATGAGAATGCTTATACCCTGGGGCTCCTTTTAAATCGCTTTCACTTTGGTTTGTTTGGGAAGCCATCAGGGAAAGAACTAGAAATTTAAAGTCATAAAGGCAGCTTTATGGGATTCCTCCTTCTTTCAGATCTCTTCCCCCTCAAATATCTTTGTCATAGGATCTCATAGCCTGTCAGAGGTGGAAAAAGCTTTAGAGGCCATTTTGTCCAACTTATTTTATGAATAAGAGGCTGAAAGGCAGTGACTTGCCCAATGCCACACAACCAGTCCATGGTAGAGCTAGGACCCAGGCTGGACTTCAAGGTAGGACTAAAGGGGTCTCTTCTCGCATAAGTTTCAAAACTCCATGGGGGATACACAGACAATGGCTTTATTATAAGAGCCACGTGTATAGAGGAGATTGAATGGAGGGCTGGCCATGGAGGGGGATGGCTGTCATCAGCTCTTTCTCCCAGGGGATGCTACCTAACAGCCTCGGGTAGATCTGAGAGCAGAGAAACAGGGTAAGAGAGGCAGGAAAGGTACTGCTACTTTACTGGGCCTGGACTGAGGAGAGACCAAGGAAAGGGCAGGATTTAGTCGTACAGGCCACGGAAAACCTGGCTAGAACATCCATTCCAGGTCTGCTGGACTAGAGAGGAAAGCAAGCTTAGGTCAGGATTTCCATCAAGAACAGGAAGAAGTCAGGAGGGCTTTGAACCCATGAAGGAGAAAAGCCAGGCATTTGACAGGCAGGGCAGTGTAGTGCGCAAGAGGACACAGACTGCCTAAGTTTGGATCCCATCTCTCCTACTAGTGCTGTGGCTTTTGGTAAGTAACCTCATTAGGAAAATGGGGGTAATCATAATGTCCAGCTCAAAAGGCTGTCGTGAGGATTAACTTAGTTAATGCACACAAAGTGCCTAGTACTGTGCCTGGCACACAGGAAGCGTGTTCCTAATACCTATCATTCCCACTAACTATCTCTACTCTCTCAGACCTACTTTCTGAAGTTTCACTGCACCGCCCTTAGACAGGATTCGGGGGTGGGGGGCAGAGGGAAAAGAGAAGTGATTAGAATGCTTAGGGAAGCAAAGGTAAGAGAAGTTAAAAAGCGAAGGCAGAAAAAGCAACAGAATGGGTGAGCTGCAGCTTCCCCAGCAATCCTTCATTCCTCCACTATAAATAAAGCCCCTGCAACTCCACCTTTTCTGCATACTTAGTAGCTGCTAGAGGCATAGGTGCCAGTAGATGCACAGGACTTGGGACTTCCTGTGCCTAAACCGGAAAGTCTCGGGCAGACTGGAACCGACTGATCACTGTGGGGGCCAAAGGGTGTTTGCTGTTCGGAATTACCATTTGTTATAACCACAGCGCAGAACACTGCTGCTAGATGCCATTCACTGGGGTTTCGAAAAGCTGGGTCATCCAGAAGTCATGTATAGGGATTTTTAATGGAACTCTCTTCATGTCTATGAAACAAAAAAACGTTTCTTAAATAAATGGGTTTACCAGTGGAACATTAGCCAGTTTGATGATTGTCTTTAGCAGGACGTTCACACAGCAATAGCCTCATTATCAATGACTTTTATTTATTTGCTTTGATTCTCTGATGCTGTCTTCCTCCAAATTCTATTCCCAGCACTGTTTTATATGTGTTTAAAAGTAATAAAACTGCATTTATTTTAAAATGCTGTCACTCAGATTTTTCATTAATTTAAATTGATGCTCCCAATCCCTCAAAATATTTCCTTATCCGGGCCAATTGGTTTATTCAGCACTATGGACCAGGTTTTTAAAAAATAGAATTTGTGGGGACAGGTGGATCTGCTTAAGGAAAAAAAAATTAAAAAGTAATATTTCTGGAGAGATGTACAGAGATACTCAGAAAGCTGCTAAAGGGTCTGTGTTTATCGAGACAACTCAGGAATGCTGTGTTAATTAGTCAACATATAGTTCCATTTACTCAGGGTGCAATTCCCTCCATATCCGATCTACTTTTCTATATTAACACATAATAAATGGAGGGTGCTTCATAATTTTCAACAATATTTCATATGCGTTTTCTTATTGAAGTCTCACAACCCTATGAGGTAGGCAGGGGAGGTGTTAATTTCCCCATTTCACAGAAGGAGGAAATAAAACACAGAGAGTTTAAATAATCTGCCCAAAGGTACACAGACATACCATGGGGAAGCTAGATCTGGTACTCAGGTTTGTTACCAACAAGTATGTTTGTCAGCTCATCCATTGAATTCAATAAACATGTATGGAGAGTCTACTCTCTGCCAGGCAAACTAACAATGAGAAATACAGATGCAAGACACAGTACTTGCCTTGAAGGAACTAGTGGAAGAACAGAGACAGACTTGTAAATACAAGGTAACTGGGGATATGCTAGAGGGACACCTACATGCTGAGGTGTCCTTAACCCATACTAGGGCATGGAGCAGGAGGATTCAAGCTCCTCAGAAGAGATGCCACTGAGTTAAGGATAAGTAGGGGCAAGCCAGCCCAACAGCTCTTTTTCTGGCCCCTTCTAGCATGGTCCTTGTTTTAGTCCTCCCTAATAGTATTTTGCATTAGCTTTTCAGCCTGAGTTCTTGTGTAGCACAACCCCTATGTGTCCCTTCAACACAACGCTGGTGTACCCCAACCTCGGGTGAGGATGGCTTACTCTGGCTCCTGTTAACAGGGACCCATCCCAGCTCTGAGCCTGAAGCTGTTCCCCGAAGTAAGAAGTTGGATGAAAGGGGAAAATGAGTGGCTCAAACCAGGGTGGTTTAAAATCTATCTGACATGTGGATCAGTAAAATATGAGGGGGGGAAAAAAAAAAAAAAGAAAAAAAAAGGAAGCTCCTGTGACCCTGGAGCTACAAATTGAAATAAGTTTTCCTTCACAGGGAAATGAAACTTCATTATAAAGGTGACAAACCCAAGGATGAAAGCCAGACTCAAGTAAAAGAATAAAATCCATTGGCTTGAGAAATTGAGAAATCATGACTGATTTTAATGATCTCTTCCTCCTTTTGCACAAAGGCTAACCCAAGGGTGACAGAAAGGACTTTAGAGCACAGGGCAACTAGATCTGACCTGCAATTAGACCGATCCTGCTTTCCAGTGTAAGTAATTTCGGAAGACTGCCTAGGTTAATCACTGTAAAGAAGTCCTAGTAGGAACTGTTGAAACTATCTTTGTTATAAAACAAGTTAATGAAGGGAGGGAGGCCAGCAAGTACATACCTTTAGATCAGGGGTGTCCAAACTTTTTTCAACGTTTTTTACCAAGGGCCATATGCGGTAAAATACACAAACAGCTGGGCCACTCACTCGAGGTGAAGTATGTATTGCCTCACCTGGTTTATTTAAGTAAACTAAATATATTTTTGGAATTTGCTGCGGGCCAATTAACAATGGATTGTGGACCACAGTGGGCTCGCGGGCCGCAGTTTTGACACCCCTGCTTTAGATACAAACAACTCTCACTTGATCCCTAGTAGACCCAAATGCCCACCCCACCATTTGCACCAACCAGGACCAGGGATGGGGACTTTGATGTTTTTGCCGAAGAGAGAGGAAATAAGACAAAAATGAGAGGGAGTAGATGAAGCTGTGTTTCTGAAGAATTAAGACACAGATTATTGAAGGGAGCTAAAACTCAGGCCTAACTCCATTTATCCTCCAGCAAAGAACTACAATGGCCATTTTTTTCTAGGTTTGTTTTATTGAGTAAGAGCAATCATAGCTACCATTTCTGGAGGACCTACTGTGTTCCAGGCACTGTACTGTACCCTGCATTTCACAATCTCCCTGAATCCTCTCAACAATCTGTTAAGGGGGAAACAATTAACTCCACTGTACATATGGAGAAACTGGGGCTCAGAGGAGAGAAAGCTAATATGTCCTGCAGCAGAAATCCAAACCCAGGCTTGCTGACTCCAAAGTTGTGTGCTGAAACCCTCTACTCTGATGCTTCTTTTGATTGCCAGGTAATTTTGAAATTTGCCTCTGTGTGCTTTTTGTTAACCCCCAATTCCTTAGTTATATTTCTATTAGCAAAATAATCAGAGAAACTCAAGCAATATTTTGCAATTGCTTAAGTATAGGAAGAAAGGGCAAAAAATGGGAGAGCTGAGTTTTTTTCAAAGGAGCCCCCAAAAGCTCATACACTGGGGGATGAACTGGGACCAGTGTCAGTAAAGAAGTGGCACCTGCTGGTCATCTCCTATGGCCCACAGGGGAGAGAAACCACCATTACAACCATAATGGTCACAGCACCAAAGGAGAGGGAAGGACCTAAGATCAGGGTGATGGCAGGAGGCTCCCAAGACAGAGGCTTCCTTAATAGACCTCTCCCTGCCCCTCAAACTCCAAGTCTCAAGAGTCTGTTTTCTTTGATGCTCAGTGACCAAGTACCAGAAATTACTCTTCTGTGTCACAGTAATTAGATGGAAATGTTTCGAGTGTGTTGTTTGTGGAGATAGAGGCATTCTGATAAAGTGATACTGGTATCACTAAAGGTACCATTCATCTTATTGGGAAAAGGTCAGGAGACTTGTCCTGTCCGGAAGCCTTGCTTCAATCAATTCTCCACCTACCTTATATGCTCTCAGGTGTGAATATAGAGTAAGGAGAGATTTCAGTTTCATAATCTACCAAAACTATGTTGTGTATACAGCCCAAACCGTGCTGTGTCCATCCATGATTCTGACATTACTGAAAATATTATATTTCTGGAACTCCTCTTTGGAAACCCCATTTAAAGCAAGTTTTAAGTGTCACGGGAAATATACAGCCCCATTATTTCATCCTCTAACCCCAAATGAACCCCAAATGGTATGAACTCGCTTGGTCAACTGCCCCATTCAACAATTTGGTTCCCAAAGAATAACAGATATTTCCGTAAACTCCAGTTTACGTTTATGGGCAGAATGGACTGCACCGCCTCACCCTTGCTCTGGACACTCACCCGGCCTATTCAGCCACACAATAATGATGTGATAGCAGCAACAACTATCATGTATGCAGTGCCTATGTGCCAGAGCACATCTTCACAGCAGCCCTGTATAGTAGGTATTATCCGCATCTTACACATAAGGTAACAGAATTTGATGTTAAATGACCTGCCCAAAACACACAGTAAGTGTCTGAACCAGAATTACAATCTCCATCTATATCATTCTAAAGACTATTCTCTTCCCAGTACGCACCAATCACCTGGCTCAGGTTTCCTAACCTCTCAGGGTTTTCTCACTATAATCCTCAGCCTACACCACTGATGATCAAGTGGCCGAGAGCCAACAACTTGCAGGCTGCAGGGACTGGCCATGTGCCCTCGAGGCTTTTCCCAAAGAACATGGAGATGAATGTTTTGAGGACTGGCAGCATCAGTGGAATCAGTCTGTGACCTACCAAAGCACCTGCTTTGAAGGAGGCAATAATATTTAAAGGGCATAGGAGCTCTAGTATGTTATATTAATAATTTCTTAAAAGCAGTTACAGTTCTTCATTGGACCCATCTCCTAAGCCTTCCCAGCTGAAATAGAAGAGTTCTGGTGCACAAAGCAGTGGTACTAAGAAGTGACAGGGCTTACCTCTCCAGAATCACATTTTGAAGAGGAAATTGTGAAATGATATTTATTTGTTGAGGGTATGGCTATGCTGGGGACTGCCTTGGAGGCCCCCAAATGCTCTCCACATACCGTGTTTCCCCGAAAATAAGCCCTAACCGGAAAATAAGCCCTAGCATGATTTTTCAGGATGACATGCCCTGAACATAAGCCCTAATGCGTCATTTGGAGCAAAAATTAATATAAGACCGGGTCTTATTTTCAGGGAAACACGGTAACAAAACGATCCCATTGAGCACAGGTGGGGCTGGCTTAAGTACTAATAGAGCACAATCTGCTTAAAGTAATAACCTATCCGGCCTTCAACAAGTGGCTACAGATGTCAATCATAAGCCATGAAAACGTCCCCTCCTGCTACTTCAGATATGACAGTTTACAAGTACAGCCCATTCTAAATGCGGCACGCCATATTAAGCTGTGTCAGTAGGATGAGCTAGATTTTCTTTACTCAGTTCTGAAGGTAGAGGTACTATATGTGACACCATAATCTTAAGGGATAAATGTCACTTCGTTGCCATAGAGTAGTTCCTGAAAAATAGCCATCACTAAAGACTAATTTTGATATAAATGTATTATGAAAAATATGCTACCCTAAGCCCTTGGAGGGATTATGACATGGGGTGTCGTGCAGGGAGGCCTGCGGGGTCTCTGCTCCCGCTCCCCACACAAGAACGCAGGATATGGTGAGGCCAAAAAGGAACACCCACGGAGCCATAGGTAGGGGAGTCATACCACTACGGTCTCACTGGAGGCTGGGTTCACTGGACGTGCGACCTGCTGTCCCTTTTGTCTGCAACCCACCGACGACTCTCTTTCACTCTCCTCCGCTCCCCTCCATAGCCGCAGCAGTTATATTAGCGGCTAATTGGCTAACTGGCTACAGCTGACGGCCAATCAGCCACAGCTGACGGCCATCTACTACCCGAGCCAGCACTCCTCCACATGAGGCCGAGAGCCTGTAAACTACTTTCTGGGGCTCTGTCCCCACATGGGGGGTACACACAAACTTATCTGTCTTACCTTACCAGGATTGGAAAAAATCTTTAGCTGCCATAAATATTTCATGCTATACCAAATTAAGTTATTTTCTACATTATCCATTTTTCCTTCAAAGCCTTTCTATGAACTATCTTGACTTACCCAAAGTAAGGCAGAATACATAAACTGCCATACTAACGAGCAGTATTATATTTCAGGACATTTCATCTAGGGCATACTCTCGGGCCAACACAGCAGTTCCCCAAATCAGAAAGAATGAAGTGTCATGTTTCTGCTTTCAAGAAAATGAAATGAAATGAAATCCAAAAATGTCTGAGGGAGACCAAGAACTGTGACGATAGTGATAAAACAAATACTCTGTTTCTCCTCCCAGCCTTTCATAAGCAGGGCATCCTGCAGGATAGGGGGCAAAGGAAGAACGCTCTACAAGAAGAAAGAGCTGGGATGTTGAAGACTGTACCTCAGTTTCTAACCTGCAAACTGTCATGACAAGGGCAGCTAAGAAGGGCTACTGAGCCTTGGCTTCAGCATAATTTTAGTCTGCCTTGCACCTAAACAGGCTTGGAATCAAATGACTTTAGCACCTGACTCAACGCCATTGAATATGATTTCCATTCTCCATTGTTTACTTTCCTTCCTGTGCCTCCTTCCTCTTGGCCCTGTATTTTATTTTATGTATTTGCTTCCCCACTGGTGCTTTCATTGGCTATCCCATATTTAAAGTTGCATGTATACTGCCTGGAGTCCTCTGGAGAAAAGCTACCACATAAATCTAAAACAGCACCACAAGAACAAAAACCAACCAAACAAAACCCAAACAACAAATAATTAACAACCTATTTTAGCATGAGAGCTTGGGAGCTATATATAGCAATTGTTGCACATCACTGGCCTATCCTGATGTGATTGGAATGAGCTGTGCATGTGTATGTGTGTCTGAATATGTATACACTCCAGCCTATAGGTCTTTTCTTCAGTTAACTCCTTTATCACCAAATTGAAGATTCTGAAGATCTTTCCATTTTGCTATGTAAAGCAATGAAAGACTTGGTAGTGCTAGAAATAGGTCTCTTCCCCTACTCCTAAGTCCTCAAAATGTAGTGTTGTTAAAATAATTACATTATGAAAAGAGAATCAACTATTCCCCCTTACCTTTCCTAGAAGATAGGGGGTGAATAAGCCATTTTGTTCATCTCTTTTCTTAAAAATTGTTTTGCAAATGTTAGGAATTGAGTGTTAAAAGTTTCTCTGTCAATAAGTTTCACTTATTGATATGCCACTGTCTATTCTTCCAACCCAGCAGAAGAGAGAGAAAAATAGTCTCCTTACCCTATTTTTCTGCAACATCTAGAAGGTTTTGAGACAAAAACAAAACTCTTTAAGAGCTAAAATAATTGTTTTGTATGTTTCTGCTTCTGCCTTTCCAATTAAGCACAGAAATCCTAGAGAGGCATTATAAAGAGTGGAGGACTTGTCTGATCAGTGGAAATAAGGGAGAATTAAGTGTGAGTGTGAGTGTGTGTGTGTGTGTGTGTGTGTGTGAGAGAGTGATTTCTTAGGTGAAATGGGAATCAAGATTGCATAGGCAAGAGAGGAGTCACCTTCACTGCAATTTGCCCCTGCAGATCTCAAGGAGTTTATTCTGTAATGCCAGCTGACCCATGTACTCCACTGAGAGTCCCAGAGTCATCCTGAGAAAATGCAAAATGAATACTGATTCATAATTGACAGGAGTGGCTATGTAGAACTGCAAGCCAGATGATAACAGAAATATTCTGGAGCTGACATCTGGATCCAGGCCCATCCAGCCCAGCAACATGGTAGAGGAGAATCAAGACCAGCTTAGGACTGAATCACAAAGGGAATCCCACTAATTCAAAAGACGTAGGCCTGGGAAGAAATTCTTTGGAATGAACTAAAACTGGATCATCTGCTATATCAGAAGATATAGCCAGTTGGTTACAACAGTTGCTCCAAATAATCACAACAATGAAGAAACCAGTATTCGTGCTGATTGATAGCAGGTGCTCAGATATTGGTTAAATAGTAAATAAGTGAATGGTCGATTACATTGATTAAATGTATTGCAAACTGAAATTTCTTTTTCAGTAAGAGACTGTGGTTAGAAGATATGCTGCTTAAAACAAGTTAGTATTCAGGAAGTATTCATTTTTCACCATATTAACATACCAGTGGGTAAGTCACTGGGATGGTTTCTCATCAAGTTCATGCAAGAAACATATTTGACCTGTGAGCATTTTCCTTTTAAATATTATATTGTTTATACCTGTTTTAAAGCATCTGCTTTTAATAAAACCAAATATCAACTGCTTTTCTCTGACAACTTAAAAAATATGTCATAATAGGTACATTTTCATGATTCTACTCAGTATCTGATGAGCTTTTAGGATGATAAAGACACATTATTTCTCCAGAGTGGAGTGGGCTGCGTGGGGCCACTAATCCCTCCACCCTGAGTCACATTTGCTAGAGGGAAGTCAATCTCCATGCAAGTTTAGTGCCTCATACAGCATGGCATGCCACCTCAGTCTCATTAGCACCTCGTTTCATTGTCCTACGTCAATAAAATAGCTAGTAAGTTAAGAAACAAAAGTGTTTTACTTTGTATTGGGAAGAGGAGGGGTGGAGGGGCATTGGAGAAAGAAAAGAAGTAACATGAATTGAGCTTCCAATATGTGCCAGTCTGTTAGGGCCTTTAGATTTATAACCTCACATAATAGTTACAATAACCCTGTGAGATGCCCTTCCTTTACAGAGAAGAACCGTGAGACGGTCTAAGCTAAGTGACTCACCCAAGGCCCCACACAGTAAGTAACAGAACTGAGATGAAAACCCAAGTTCATCTGTCTCCAAAGCCTTCCTCTGACCACTGCATTACATTGCTATTTAATTCCATAATAAATCATGATTTGTTACCCTACGTCTTGATATTGGTTTGACCTCAAATGTAAGCTCCTCAAAGTAGGTAATTTGCCTGTCTCGTTTACCCTCATATCCCTAGCACCTAGCTTGATGCCTAACATATAGTATCTCAAAACACAAATGTGGAAGGTATGAATGAATGAATAAATCAATAAGGAAAATACACACACATATTGTCAGAGCTAGAGGGGCTCTAATTCAACCACATCATTTTTTAGCTGGGGAAACCAAGGCCCAGAGGGGTTAAGTCAGTTGTCCTTGGTTAAGCAACTAATCCATGAAAGATTCAGCAGTCACAAATAAAGAAACAAAAATTTATAGACACAGACAATGGTACATGGGTACCACAGGGTAAGGGGGGAGGAAGAATAGTTGAAGAGGGTAAAGAGGGTCAAATATATGGTGATGGAAGGAGAACTGACTCTGGGTGGTGAACACACAATGTGATATATAGATGATGTATTATAGAAATGTACACTTGAAACGTATGTAACTTTACTAACCATTGTCACCCCAATACATTTTAATTAAAAAAATAAAAAGATTCAGCACTCAAGTTTAGGTCTCTTCTGTATTTTCCTCTAAAACATGCTACCACTTGTACAAACATTTTTGAAAGCATGTTCATCAACTCCATGTGGTTTCCTAAGCATTCTACCTTCCTGCTTTAATTCCTTAATTGCAAGCTACTCCTTACACATGCAAAGCAACAGTTAAGAATATCATTAACCCACTAGAATGAAATTTCTGGGAGGACAGGAAATTTTGCCTGTTTACTTCAAGATGACTGGCACTTAGAAGGTGCTCAGTAAACATTTGCTGAATAAATGAATATATATATATATATATATATATATATATATATATATATATATATATATATATTTCCTTTCTAGTAATGAGCAAATTCTTCATACATGATGAATGTTAACACAGATTATACCAACAAACACTTAAATGATCAAATATTTCAGTAAAATTGCTCAGTGAAACAGTTCTCCTCTTTCCTTCCCCCTTCTTCTTTCTTCTACCTTTATCTCTAAAAATGGGGAAAAAAATGACAGTATCTATTTCATAGGATTGATGTAAGGATAAAGAGAGTTAATACAGACAAGTATTAGTATGGTGCTTAATATGGAGTTAACTCAATAAATGATAACTATTAGTATGAATATGATTTCTTCAAATAAATCAATAAATAAGGACTCACATAATGAGGAGATTGAAGAAGCCAAAGACAAAAAAGAGTTGCTGCATATTTTGTAGAATGCTCCTGAATACACCGTTCTCTACGTGCTTCAAAGTTTGTAAATTCTGAGGGCTATGAGTTATAGACAGCATCTGGCATGTCACAGATGCTCATGTGTATGTTTCTCCTAGAATTTTTCTTGTGAAATTAACAAAGGCAGAAAGATGACATAAGTAACCTTGAAATGAATATATGATGATTATTCCTCAAATATTGCTATATTTATCATTCAAAGGAGATTACCTTTCCACGAGTTCTTGTCCATTCCAGCAAAGAGTGTCGTTTTCAGCCACAGGGCTATGGCTGCAGATGTAGCCAGGCAAAGCACTATAGAAGCTGATGAAAGATTTCAACTTCTGAATTAGTTCCCTGAAAGAAAAAGAAAACATCTGTGCATAAGAGGCAAGTAAACCCAGTATGAGAAAAATTTAATTTCCTTATCAGCATAACAGAAAGGCTCTAGCAGGCTGATTAGAACAATAAATGATTTTTAAAGACATTCTTCACTACCATGCCAGAATTTAGTTTTTTTTAAATCAATAAAATGATATTAGAAAACAGTTGCCTTCCCTTAAAAGCTTCTGCACAGCAAAAGAAACCATCAATAAAATAAAGAGGCCACCAACTGAATGGGAGAAGATTTATGCAAACAGTGCCTCCGATAAGAGGCTAATATCCAAAATACACAAGGAACTCATGAAACTCAACAACAAAAAAACAAACAACCCAATTGAAAAATGGGCAGAGGACTTGAAGAGACATTTCTCCAAAGAGGACATGCAAATGGCAAATAGACACATGAAAAAATGCTCAACATCACTAATCATCAGAGAAATGCAAATAAAAACCACAATGACATATCACCTCACCCCAGTTAGAATGGCTAGCATCAACAAGACAAACAGTAACAAGTGTTGGAGCGACTGGAGAAAAAGGACCCCTCATACACTGTTGGTGGGAGTGCAGACTGGTGCAGCTGCTATGGAAGGCAGTGTGGAGGTTCCTCAAAAAATTAAAAATAGAATTACCGTATGACCCAGCAATCTCACTCCTAGGTATCTACCAAAAAAATCTGAAAACATTTATCCATAAAGACACATGTGCTCCAATGTTCATTGCAGCTTTATTTACGGTGGCCAAGACATGGAAACAACCAAAATGTCCTTCGATAGATGAATGGACAAAGAAGTTGTGGTATATATACACAATGGAATACTATTCGGCGGTAAGAAAAGATGATATAGGAACATTTGTGACAACTTGGATGAATCTTGAGAATATAATGCTAAGCGAAATAAGTCAGACAGAAAAAGCAGAGAATCATGTGATTTCACTGATATGTGGTATACAAACCAAAAACAACAAAGGAACAAGACAAACAAATGAGAAACAAAAACTCATAGACACAGACAATAGTTTAGTGGTTACCAGAGGGTAAGGGGGTGGGGGGTGGGAGATGAGGGTAAAGGGGATCAAATATATGGTGATGGAAGGAGAACTGACACTGGGTGGTGAACACACAATATGATGTATAGATGATGTAATACAGACTTGTACACCTGAAACCTATGTAACTTTACTAACAATTGTCACCCCAATAAACTTTAATTGAAAAAAAAAGGAAAGTAATGAAAAAGAATTAACTAATGACACATGCAACAGCATAGATTAATTTCATAGGCATCATCACAAGTAAAAGAAGTCAGGCAGAAAAGACTAAATACTATGTGATTCCAAGCATATAAAATTAAATTTGAGAAAAAAAATGAATAAAGAATGAACATCATGTCCCTAATAAAAAAAAAAAAAAGAAAGAAAAAAGTTGCCTGCCATAGAAGGTATTGTTCCTATCAGAAGGAAGATTTAATTCCAACGTTCATTTTCTAACACGTTCAGTTTCCATTTTTTGTTCAGAATGCTGTTACCTACATTCTCAAAGGTGCTGATTACAAGGCACACTGGAGCGCTATATATCTTTTGGTTTCTGAGTGTAATTGAGTGCATTCATTGTAATTTACAATGCTATTACCCTAGAGATGGCCCCTTTCCATGTAGGCTCTGGCTAATAGTTGCAGATCAGAATTGCAGGACACTCAGAGCAGTATAATCTCTATGAAATTCT
Source organism: Rhinolophus sinicus (assembly GCF_036562045.2). Classification (NCBI taxonomy): domain Eukaryota; kingdom Metazoa; phylum Chordata; class Mammalia; order Chiroptera; family Rhinolophidae; genus Rhinolophus; species Rhinolophus sinicus. Next base: position 95,927,973 of record NC_133768.1, read on the forward strand.
CCTGACAATATAGTCAGAGAAACTGCTAGAGGAGGAAGGTTTCTTTGCATATTGTGGTTCCTATGGGAGGGAGTAGATCCTAGTATATTTTATTTGCTTTGGCTTTTCTGCTATATATAATGTGTGTGTGTGTGTGTGTGTGTGTGTGTGTGTGTGTTAGCCACACACGCACACAGAGACAGAGAGAGCACTCTATCGTATTATATATGCAAACACACACACACACACACACACACACACACACACACACATTAAGTACCCATCCAAACTTCCTGCCTATTATCTTGTTCTAGCTGTACATGGACACACAAAATAAAACGCTAAAGACTGGAGAGAAGTGAATATGCTTATACAGAAATACTAAAACATCTATGTAATAGGTGTCCAGTGGTAAACAAAAATAAAATACTCTTTGTTTTCTAAAGCAATGTTCCTGATAGAAAGGAAGTTAAAGAGTTGTTCATATCCATGACTATCTTAAGTTTCTACTAGGTTTTTGGAGACTCTGCTCGCGGAATTTGCTGGCAGTGGAGTAATTACTCAATACGGTCTCCAGGCTTAGAATGGATTGGCCTGATGCATAGGCCTCTGGAGGGGCCAGAGATCTGAATCTCATTTGGACACTGGTGGGAGTCCTGAGCCCAGAAATGCCTTCTGGGGATTGTTCTTAGATCTAGCCCAAAGAGGAATTCTGATGGAAATTATTTTCTTGCATTTAATGTCATTTTCCATTTGATTACCATAAAACAATTCATTTCAACTAATGATTTAAAAGAGAAAGAGAGAGCTTACAATACTCAGCACATCTTCACAACGGCTTGGGTCACAGTAAAGCCAGGGGGATAGAACAACTCAAGAGAGGTTACTGAGATACATATAACTCCTGATACCCCAACTGTTGCTTCCTGCTATGCTCAAACCCTCTCATAGCCTATTCCTAGTGGCTGAGTTCCATCAATCTCCAAAGTGAAGAGGCTTAATACAGGGCTCAGAAAATAAAAGTCAATGTTATGGTTTCTCACAGAAGAAAAAGATGGGTTCAATTAACGCTAATAGGAGAGAGACTCTGTTTTACAAGGTAATAATACAGTTCCCAAGAGCGGAAACTGAAACACTGAAGGCTAAGGCTGAGTAATTCCCTACTCCATGAGGAAATGGAATATGGACATTAGTCTATAAGAAACGATAGCCCCTCTCTTTAATGAATGTGTTTCCCTTAAGCCTCTTCCTACTTCCAAACTCTCTCTCACCAACATACTACATAGCAAGAAAAATTGAACTCATAGCAAAGCCAATTTGACTTCCCTAGAAGTTAAAAAAAAACAACAACCCAAAACACTCTGAACTTCTCCCAGCCTCCCAACTCTTGATGTTTTCTTACCTGGTCATAAAGATCATCAAAAAATTGGAGAGGATTCAGAGAGTCTATCTAAATGTCAAGGGGGTGAGGGGCTGCAATAAACATAAGACCTGAAAGGATATTACTTGGTGAGGTCAAGATAAAAGTCAAAAACCACAAAGAATGTGAATAATGTGAACACAGTCTGGGTCATCATGTTCTAGAACTTGGGAATCTCTTTGAAACTTAAACAAGGTTACCTGGGGAAATAAAAGGCCATCCTACTTTACAGGAAATAAAAGGCCATCCTACTTTACATTACTGTCACAGGACATACAAAATGTACCTAGGAAGAGGCTGTATTTTGAAGACTTTTTCTGAATTCATTATTTTGAATTTAGAACACAGTTCATTTAGCAACCATGCTAGATGGTGGTTGGATTCTCAGAACAGCCCCTTAAAACCTGTTTGGAGTAGCAGCTAAGAGCACTGATTTTGGAGTCAGACCCACATGAGTTTCAAATGCCAACTACTTCCTCACTTGGCAGTAAAACCTTAGGCAAATTCTAAACTTCTCTGAGCCTTGGTTTCCTTACCTGTAAAATGAAGCTAATGATCAGTCGCTGTGAAGATTAAATGAGACAAATGCATGTAAAGTGTTTAGCATAGTACCTGGCACAGAGTAATCCTCCCACAATGTTAGCCATTTGGCTTACCATTATTATGAGCCTGTATCATAGAAATATACTATACTGGGGGTGCCAAAAAATGTATACACATTTTAAGAGCTGTTACCTATGTTCAAGCAGTAGTTCACCGTAGTCAGAAGTGTCTGGACTCTGATGGTAACCACTGTGAGCACCTCTTGTAATTGCAGAAGTCAAACGTGACTTGTATTCATCTTTTGTTATCAGTATTTATTGAGCATTACAATTTTAATATAGTTTTCCTGTCTTTAAATGTGCTTACATTTTTTGCACCCTGTGTATATATATTTCAGATGAATTTACGCATGAAAAATAATTAAGATTTTTTTCAAGTTCCAGATAACTTTATGTGTACAAGATAAATAGATCCTTCATCTTTTGAGATGGGTATTAAAAAGTACAACCATGTTCTCTTCCAAAATATTTTTCCTGATATTCTTTCTCAAAGAGTAGCTAGCTATTGGACTGTGTAAACCACTGAACTAATCTGGCACAGCAGTTAAAATGGTCTTTGCCTGGTAGGAAGGTGGTAGTGGCCTTCACAGGAAATTATGTCTAAGAATTGGAAGGAGCATCAGATGTTGAAGGCCAAGATGAAGTCAAGTTTAAAAAGGTAGATTAGTCATCAGGGAAACACAAGTCAAAACCACAATGAGATACCACTTCACCAGGATGACCATAATAAAAAAGATAGACAACAAGTGTGGAGATTATGTGAAGAAACTGGAACCCTCATACATTGCTGGTGGGACTGCAAAATGGTACAGCTACTGTGGAAAACAGTTCGATGGTTAAAGGTAAGAATAGAGTTACCCTATGACCCAGCAATTCCATTAGGTATATATATCCCAAATAATTAAAAATAAGAACTAAAATAAATAAATGTACATGTATGCTCACAGCAGTACTATTTACTACAGCCAAAAACTGGAACAAGAGAGATGTTCATTACATGATAAATGGATAAACAAATACATATGCTATGTAATGAAATATGATTCAGCCTTAAAAAGAAAAAAAGTATTGATACACACTACAACATGGGTGAACCTTGAAAACATTATGCTAAGTAAAAGAAGCCAGTCATGAATGACCACATATTACATGATTCCATTCATGTGAAATGTCCAGAATAGGCAATTCTAGAGAGACAAAAAGTAGATTAGTGGTTGCTTAGGGCTGGGGGGATGAAGGTTGGGGAATGATAGCTAAAGGTTATAGGATTTCCTTTTGAGGTGATGAAAATGTTCTAAAATTTATTGTGGTGATGCTTACACGACTCTGTGAATATACTAAAAACAGTTGAATTGTATACTTAAAATGGGTGAATTGTATGGTATGTGGATTATATTTCAGTAAAGCTGTTAGTGAGATAAAACCCACCAAAAAGGGTAGAGAAGAGCTGACACGTCTCAGAGAAAGAGAGGTTGTCTACTAGGGGAGGGATGTCCCTTGAACAATGGAAGGAAACAGTCAGAAGAGCTGGGAAAGAGCCAGGTTTGGATGGGCATGAAATAAAGGCATGAGTAAAGGGTGAGAAGAGAAATTTGTATGAGCTGCAACTTCAGCACTGCAAGAGCTATTCAACAGTGGTTAAAATCTACTTTTCCCTTCATTTTTAAAAATGAAGTGTGTTGGTTTTCTTTCTCACTATAAAAGAAATATATGCTCCTTAAATATTTTCTATATTTAGAAAACATAGAAAGGAAAAAACCTTATTCATAGTCCTACCAGCCAGAGACAATCACTGTTAATATTTAGATAGATTTCCTTCTAGACTTTTCTCTCCAGTAAAGTTTTATGTTTATTTATCTAAAACCTTTTCTTCTTGATAGGTTTGTACACTGAGTCTGTGGGGGCAGAGCCCCAGAAAGTAGTTTCCAGGCTCTCGGCCTCACATAGACAAGTGCTGGCTCGGGTAGTAGATGGCCATCAGCTGTGGCTGATTGGCCGTCAGCTGTAGCCAGTTAGCCAATTAGCCGCCGATATAACTGCTGCGGCTACGGAGGAGAGTGGAGGAGAGTGAAAGAGAGTCGTCGGTGGGTTGCAGACAAAACGGACAGCAGGTCGCATGTCCAGTGAACCCAGCCTCCAGTGAGACCGTAGTGGTATGACTCCCCTACCTATGGCTCCGTGGGTGTTCCTTTTTGGCCTCACCATATCCTGCGTTATGTGGGGAGCGGGACCAGAGACCCTGCAGGCCTCCCCGCACGACAGAGTCCTTTTTGGTTCTTGGTGTATATTATTCCCATTAGAACTCACTTATAATCCAAGGTTGATTTGATAAGAAAAGAACCTCAGAAAAATGGAATAAATGCCAGTGTGGGGACAGAGCTCCAGAGAGCAGTTTCCAGGCTCTCGGCCTCACGTGGAAAGGTGCTGGCTTGGTTGTTAGAGGGCCATCAGCTGTAAAAAGATGGCCATCTGCTGTGGCTGGGTGGCCATCAGCTGTTACCGGTTAGCCATTAGCCACTAATATAACTGCCGTAGCTACAATAGGGGGTTGGTCGGTTCGCAGAGAAACAGATGGCGGATTGCGGCTAACAAGTGCGGTTAGCAAGTGCAGGTGGCAGATTGCGGATCGTGTGGATCCTACTTCCTGTGTCTTGTCTGGCTGCCAGCGAGACTGGGGTGCAGGAAGACCCCTCGTTGGGGTACTGGCGGATGTTTGCTTTTGTGTCTCGGCCAGCCGCCATTGAGAATATAGTGGTATGACTCCCCTGTCTGTGGCTCCGTGCATGTTCCTTTTTGGCCTCACCATGCCCTGCGTTCTTGTGCAGGGAGTGGGAGCTGAGATCCTGCATTGCAGCCAGCTCTCAAGTAATTCCCAGAGCCCACCTTTGGGAGAACAAAGAGCAGGGCTCTAGTACATGTAGCACACTGGCCAATGCTTTTGAGTTCCCAAGAGCAACGTTACAGTGCAGGCCATTCCTTCATGCAAAATCTTCTAAATATTGTGAGAAAATAAACCTTGGTTTCCAAAACAAAATTTGATTTTTGAAAACAAATTCAGAATACTATTTTACAGGGTAGAAGACAGACTTTCTAAAATGAGCTTTTCAAAAGAGAGTGACACCATGTACCAAAGTTAATTCAAAGTGGATCAAAGACTTAAGCATAAGACCTGACACAATAAACTGCATAGAAGAAAACATAGGTACTAAACTTATGGACCTTGGGTTCAAAGAGCATTTTATGAATTTGACTCCAAAGGCAATGGAAGTAAAAGCTAAAATAAACAAATGGCACTATATGAAACTTAAAAGCTTCTGCACAGCAAAAGAAACCATCGACAAAATAAAGAGGCCACCAACTGAATGGGAGAAGATTTTTGCAAACAGTGCCTCCGATAAGGGGCTAATATCTAGACTATACAAGGAACTCATGCAACTCAACAACAAAAAAAACAAACAACCCAATTGAAAAACGGGCAGAGGACTTGAAGAGACATTTCTCCAAAGAGGACATACAAATGGCAAATAGACATATGAAAAAATGCTCAACATCACTAATCATCAGAGAAATGCAAATCAAAACCACAATGAGATATCACCTCACCCCAGTCAGAATGGCTATCATCAACAAGACAAATAGTAACAAGTGTTGGAGAGGCTGTGGAGAAAAAGGAACCCTCATACACTGTTGGTGGGAATGCAGACTGGTGCAGCCGTTATGGAAGGCAGTGTGGAGGTTCCTCAAAAAATTACGAATAGAATTGCCATATGACCCAGCAATCCCTCTCCTGGGTATCTACCCAAAAAATCTGAAAACATTTATCCATAAAGACACGTGTGCTCCAATGTTCATTGCAGCTTTGTTTACGGTGGCCAAGACATGGAAACAACCAAAATGTCCTTCGATAGATGAATGGATAAAGAAGTTGTGGTATATATACACAATGGAATACTATTCGGCGGTAAGAAAAGATGATATAGGAACATTTGTGACAACATGGATGGATCTTGAGAGTGTAATGCTGAGCGAAATAAGTCAGTCAGAAAAAGCAGAGAACCATGTGATTTTACTGATATGTGGTATATAAACCAAAAACAACAAAAGAACAAGACAAACAAATGAGAAACAGAAACTCATAGACACAGACAATAGTTTAGTGGTTACCAGAGGGTAAGGGGCGTGGGGGGAGGGAGAAGAGGGTAAGGGGGATCAAATATATGGTGATGGAAGGAGAACTGACTCTGGGTGGTGAACACACAATGGGATTTATAGATGATGTAATACAGAATTGTACACCTGAAATCTATGTAATTTTACTAACAATTGTCACCCCAATAAATTTAATTTAAAAAAAAAAGAGAGTGACAACAGGTGATAATGTGTTCTGACACCACAGCCTGAAAGCAGTAGAGTGTGACAGGAGTAGTTTACCTTCTACCGAGTTTTCTGGGCCTCTCATTTCTCCTCTTCTTTGTCACTCCTTCCTAAATTTGTTCTGGCATGGGAATTAAGTATATTTCGTTTTTATCTTGTTTTAAGTAAAGCTTTCTGTTCCCGTGATTACAATTTTCAAAGGGGGTGAGTTGAATATTTCTATTTCTCGCTTTAAAGAAAGATAGCTGAAACTAAATTAAGTGACATATTAATTATCCATATATGACTGAGTCCAGATTTCTTTTCTTTGTGCTAGTAGCCCATGACAGACCATAAAAGAATCTCCACCTATGAACTAAAGCAGTCTGTTCAACTGAATTGTCTCGAGAAAAAGGGATAGAAAGTTTGGACAATTAGTTGCCTGGGATGGGAAAAACAATTTAATTGAAGGGAATGTTCTTTGATTCCAATTCCACTTTATTCTAATACATGCCAAACATACCATTTGACATATAAATAGTAGAGCCTATGGCTTTCACTTAGGACAAACCAAACACTTGCCTACAGCAGTCTGTTCAGGAAAAGAATCTCTTCATAGAGGTTTCCATTCAATGTGTTAAATGTGGAACTAAAGGACGGGGCCCCTTTGCATACATGAGCCATTTTGAAATATTGCAGCTGGGTATGCATGATGTTCCCTAGAGGGCTAAGAGGAGAGTCCCTTTCTTGGATTATGGGGGAGTGGATTCCCTTTGCTTTCCTGCAATGATTTGCTTGGGCAGGCATCAAAGCAGCACTAATTGGAAACTACTGAAAGTAAAAACAGCCTTTCATCCCCTACTGCAGATCCTTAACTTTTCTCCTTTGTCATTAAGGTTCTTTTCTTCTTTTTTTTTTTAGGTGGTAAACATAAGTATTGCCTTTATTTTTATTATTTATTTGTTTATGTTTTAAGGAGGGCGCAGCTCACAGTGGCCCATGCGGGGATCGAACCAGAAACCTTGGGTGTTATTAGCACCATGCTCTAACCATCTGAGCTAACCAGCCACCCCAATATTCTCTTCTTCTTAATATAAAGTGATATGAGCTCTTTATTCTTTTTCTAAAAAAAATTGAAAACACAGAAAAGCACATAAATTAAAATAATTATAATTGGAATGATGCAGGATCATGCTAAATTCTACTACAGAAAACCTTTCACAGTCTGACCCCAAAGTATAATTTTCTACCATTCCAGAAACTAGCCCATACTTTTTCTTACACTGATTTCTTTGCTGAGAACACCTTCTTTTCTCTCCCCCATCTGTTAAATTTCTACTATTTCTTCAAAGCCCAGCTCAAGAATTACCTTTTCCAAAAGGCCTTTCTTGACTCTCACAGGAGAGCTGCTAACTTCCCCATCTATGATGCTGCCACCTCTTTGTACATAGCTCTGTTTTGGCACTCACTCCCAAAGTATGAAAAGGATTTATTTGTGTGTCTGTCTGCCTAATTAGGCTAGGAGCTCCTCCTATTCATCAGAGCCTAATCCTTACACAATGCTTCACATATAGATGGTGTTGACAAATGTTGAAAGCAGCGGAGTCCAATTTAGGGTAGAATGACTTTTACCAGACCTGAAACTCACCGATTCACTCAGGACACACTTTGTTTTGTTCAGAGGGTGGAAGGCACCAATGAACTTACAAGCTGCCTAGTCAAATCAGAGCTGCAGTCTGAGAGGGAGTGGGAGTCAGCATTGATTTTGGACCAGGGAGCTGAGACCAGCTTTTGTTCTTTTCTTTCTAGGTCATTTACTAGTGTCACCTAATCCATTGTCCCTATAGACCAAGTCAGAGGGGAAGGGGAAAGATGGAATACATAGGTGTAATTTCACAAGGATGGAGGGACTCTGACTTTCTCACAGGTTAGCAGTTGAGCCAGAAGCTTGGTATATAGATGCAGGATGGACTATTCAACTATAGATTTTAGGTATGGAAAAGGGAAAGCTATTTATATATTCTACCAAACTTTATGGGGGATACGCAAATGACATGGTAAACAGTATCATAAGTGGTGAAAGGTATGTTTAAGAGCGCAAGGGAGGGGAAAGGCTGACATCTGAGATGTGCTGAAAAGGACTATGAAAATCTCATTTCTTCTATTCTGATTGTACTACTTGTGCATCTTGTCCTACCCTCACTGTTTTAAATCTGATGACAGATGTTTTCAATATTTATGGGACACTGAGTCCCATACATAGGCCACTAGGTGAGTATCAGATCACCTTTAAATTGAACTAAGCTATTTCTAAGATTAGTTGTGTGTTGCAAACTACCCAGTTGGGGGCAGACAAAACAAACAGATTGACTTCTGAATGCTACCAAAGGAGTCCTGCATTTCTTTGTGTGTGTTATTTTAATAAGGCAACGGGGTTTTCAACTCAATCAGATTCAGACAGCTTGCTCACAACCTCCAAAGACTGAATGCTACAATAAAGTTCCTTTCCAATTATCATATTTGTAACCACAGAGGATGGAGCTTGGGCATGGATGTGAGGGGTTGCTGGAAACATATACATTTTTCTAGACAGTGTGAAATGCTGTGCAGAACATATTGAGAAATTTACAGAAGTACTAACACTCTGCCAAAACAAGGCCTCTGTCGTGCGGGGGACCCTGCTCGCTGCGCCATTTGTCGTATGCGGAAGCCTGCTCGCCGTGCCATTTTTCAGGCGGGGCGGCCTGCGGGGTCTGTGGTCCCGCTCCCCACATAAGATCGCAGGATATGGTGAGGCCAAAAAGGAACACCCACGGAGCCATAGGTAGGGGAGTCATACCACTATGGTCTCACTGGAGGCTGGGCCCACCGGACGCGTGACCTGCCATCCACCTTTCCGCCAACCGACCGATGACTCTCCTCCACTCTCCTCCACTCTGTTCCTCTCCTCTCTTCCACTCTCCTCGGCTCTCCTCTTCCACTCTCCTCGGCTCTGCTCAGCTCCTCGGTAATCCTCGGCAGTCCTTGGCAGTCCTCGGCTCTCCTCCGTAGCCGCAGCAGTTATACCAGCGGCCAATCGGCTAACCAGCCACAGCCGACGGCCAATCAGCCACAGCCGACGGCCATCCACCACCCGAGCCAGCAACCTTCCACGTGAGGCCGAGAGCCTGTAAACTACTTTCTGGGGCTCTGTCCCCACAGCCTCCTAATAACATCAGACTGCAGTGGACAGTGCATTTAACAAGAGATAATCTTAATCCCCAATTCTCTCCTCTCTCTAAGAGGGTTTACAATGCCTATCTGAGGGAGTTAAATCAGACACTCTCCTGCTGTTTTGTTTTCTTTTTCTGCCAGAGAATTCAGAAAGAATGGCTCCACCTCAGACACTAATGTTTCATTTCTCAAAAAAAGATGAGAAACATCATGGGGCAGGTTCATGTTCCCAACATCCAAAGGAGCCCTGCCTGATTACCACTTACTCAAGTCTAGAGGCTTTGGAATTTTTCTTACTATCCTTTCTTTTCTTTGGGTATTAGCAACAAGTTCAAAAAAATTAATCTAAACAAAGTGCCAAACCTGGGTGCCCAGCCAAGAACCCATTTATCAATTTCTTCTTTCCCTGGAAGTATCAATACCCACAGAGTCCTCCTTGGTTCCTCCATTGAGCCCAAGTCAAAAGCCAGGGCAGCAGGGCTGTGATGAACCTCCTACTTACTCACAAATGTGGCCAGGTTGCCAGGGTAATTGCAAAATGGGACTGGGTTGGTATTTACTTTGTAAAAGCTCTGCATGTGATTCTGTTACAAATTCAGAAACCACCTCCTCCATGAAGCCTTCACCATCGCTCTGTGGGCAGAGGTTCTCTCTTTCCCAGTAGGCTGCTTCTATCAAATCTGGACATTCTTTTGTACCTACAAAACTGTTGTGGAATTATTTGTGTTTAAGTCATTTCCTCATTAGACTGATTTGGAGAGCAGAGATTGTGTCTTGATTTTCATTGCCCACTATATATTCTGGCACATGATAGGTGTTTCCTAAATTTCTGCTGAGTTGAACAAAGCAATAGATATTATATAAATATATAATATATTTATATTACACTTATAATTGATATTTTATTTTTATATTATTTATAAATAATTAATGTATAATATTATATATATATTATTCACTTCAGTCCAATATGCAAGAAGTTTCTACCAGTTAAAGATCAATGACAGGTTAATTCCTCAGGTGGTTTGGGCAAAGAGTGAAAGCAATGGTGAACAATGGACAAAGGACAGTCAAGGGCTAAAGAGAGCCTAGAGAAATAGCCTAATTTTGTTTTCCCAGAAAGACAAAAACTTCCCAAAGAACCCCCATGCCACAAGGAAATGGTTCTCAAATATCTTGGTGCCAGGACCTTGTAGTGGTTTTTAAATATGTCCACAAATTATCTGATACTCCTTCCTTCAAGAGGTGGAACTTAGTTTCCCTCCCCCTAGAATGTGGACTAGAATTTGTGACTCGCTTCTCACAAATTGAACATGTCAGAATTGAAAGTATGTCACTTCTGAGACTAGGTCATAAAAGACATCACAGCTTTCTCCTTGCTCTCTTCCATGGATCACTTGTTCTGGGGAATCCAGTGGCCATGTCACGTGGATATTCACAAGGTCCATGTGGTGAGGAATCGAGGCCTCTTTCCAGCAACCAGCACTAACTTGCTAAATGTGTAAGTGAGCCATCTTGGAAGTGCACCCTCCAGCCTCAGATGACTGCCAGCCCCAAGCAACATCTTGACTGAAATTTCTTTAGAGACAGAACCACCCAGGTAAGCTGCTCCCAAATTCCTGACAGAAACTGTGAGATAATAAATGTTTGTTGTTTTAAATTACTGTTTTGGGATAATTTGTTATACAGCACTAGATAACTAATACAACCCTTAACACTCTTAAAAATTGTTGAGGATCCCAAAAAGCTTCTGTTTATGTGATATATGTCTATTGATATTTACTGCTTTAGAAATTAAAACTCGGAAAAAAAATTTATTATTAATTTAAAACTAACAATAATGAGCTATCATATACTAACATAAATAATGTTTTTATGAAAAAAGTGAGAAAACTGATATGTTTTTGCATTTTTGCAAAATATCTTTACTGCCTGGCTTAATAGGAGACAGCTAAATTCTCCCAATGGCTTCTGCATTTAATCTGTTGCAATATGTTATTTTGGTTGAAGTATATAAACAAAAGCCAGTTTCACATAGGTATGTAGTTAGCAAAAGGAGTATCTCACAGACCTCCTGAAAGGGTCTCTGGGACACCCTGGGGTTCTTGAATCACACTTTAAAAACTGCTGCTTCAGGGAAACTAGGAATCCATTAGTTTGGAAGTCAACAAAAGAGAAGAAAATGGGCCTTCCTGATAGGCTTCTTTGGACTACCTCTGAAGGAGCCTTACTGCTTTCTCTCACTCGAAACTATATCATATATGACTAGGAATTACCATTTCAAAACCTCCTGTAGTAAATGGAATAATTTAACCCAAATCAGAGATGTTCCTTATTTCATCTCTTAATTTTCCATCTACAGGCCAATCTCTCCTAATACCCTCAAAGTTATCAGGACACAGAACTCATACCTAGGTATTCTTGAGCCAGAGGCAGGGTTTGCTACATCTGCAGTGCTTTTAGGGAAGGCAATTCTTCTAGATTTGTGTTGGGCTTCCCATCAAATTTCTACCCCTTATTCGTAACCATGAAACTAGAACAGGGAAGGTGGGAATCTAGATGGGGTAGGATGAATGAAGAGAATAAGAAACAAACTTTAATTTAGTCCCTTGACTGCTACTTTAAGAAATCCTTAATTCTATCATTCTTAAAAGTGTGTGTAGAATGTGCAGTCTGTGTGTTTGTGTGCGTGTGTGTATATACATGAGTGTGTCTTGCCAGTTTCTCTCTGGGAAACTCAACCCTGACTCACTGTTAATAATGGAAAAAGTCACAAACCAAGCCATGAAATTGTGAGACCAGATCATAAGCAAAAAATGCTTTGTTTTATCAATAAAGATCTTGAATAGAGAAGTCCATTCCACCCTGTGTTGCTGTACTGAATATTTACATATGGTAAATTTGCATTTAAATATGGCTTGGATATAACACAATATCTTTTTTCTTTAACACTGACAGATGATAGAATTTAATTAACCAAACACTCTACTCAGAAGGACTAAATAACATGTACTTAAGAAGCTTCACTCCAATGGTTTTTGACCTTAAAACACAATTGCTAATTGTATGCTGAAATAGAGAGAAGAAAAAAAACGAAACAAACAACAACAAAAAAAACCCTCTCACCTTCTTCGGCTGGATAAGGTTTCTTCATGTTCTACATGAGCAACTTTTAATACCTTCTTGTCAATAAACAGATCTTCAGGATAATAAGCAGATCTATATTGGCGTTGTTGAGAATGGGCACATAACTTGCCAATCTGAAAAAAAAAAAGAAATGCAGTATAATTATATGATACTTTCACAGATACGATAGAAACAAATTATGAAACACACTTCCATTTCTTCCCCAATTTCTTTTTAAAGAGCAGAACAAAGCTATTACTGGAGTCAAAGAAGGTGATACGCTTTTAAGGGAAAGAGCCATCTGTGCAAAAGAAGGTTGAAGACGGGGGGGGTGGGGGGGGCACTCTGAGTGCAGCCTATTCAGAGATTTTCCTAAGATGAAAAATGCTTTTTATTTCCTATAGTGAAGTGCATATTTGAGGGGACCCTCTACATAGGACTTATGCCACTGATACCTTTTAATAGCACTTGGTATTTATAGGTAAGAAGAATGGGCACTGCAAAATTTAGGAAGAACTAGTGCAGAAGATATGAGGGGGTATATGAGAGATGTGTAGAGTAGTCTGTTAATAGAAGAGCAGCCTCCCATGCACAGAGTGATCCCGATTCTTATGAGCATTTTGTTATAAGATCCAAGCTAGGGCATTCTGAAAAATGTCAATGGAGTGGCCCATCTGGCTTTCCTAAAAACACCCGAGGGAAGGAAGAAGGCAAGCCAATCAATCAATCAATAGCCATCAGCTATGAATTACATGTCATTGAATAAGCCCAGGACTGAGAGTATTAAAGAATACGGGCACTCAAGACAGTCTACCTTCTTTCCTCCCTTGCTCTTTTCCTCTTTCCCTCTCTCCCTTCCTCTATCTATTCATTCATTCAAAAATATTTATTGAATGCCTCCCTCTAAAACTTAGCTCTTTTACACTCATATAGCAATGATAAAAAGAAATGGCATCAGCTTTCTCATCTCAATTCTAAATGATATGGTTAAATTATTTGTAGATTTTGTATATTTTTCAGTTTCAGACAGATGCCTAAATGAACTTTTATATAAAGAAGTATAAATATTAACATATGTCTCACTTGTGCCAGATACTATGCTAAATATCTATGCTAAATATATTCTCTCTCTCTCTCTCTCTCTCTCTCTCTGCACAATTTTACAGGTGAGGAAATTGAGGCTCAAGGAGGTTAAATGACTTTGCCTAAAGCAAATGGGTAGTGCATTCACTGTTCGAATTTGAACCCATTTGTCTGACTTCAAAGCTTATGCAATATCACCTCGCTAGAAGACAATGCTTGATTTCCAGTAGTATACATTCTATATTTTGGAAAAATAAAAGAGAATTCCCAGTCTTTAAAAACATAGCCAAGGGGCCAGCCCGGTGGCTCAGGCGGTTAGAGCTCCGTGCTCCTAACTCCGAAGGCTGCCGGTTTGATTCCCACATGGGCCAGTGGGCTCTCAACCACAAGGTTGTCAGTTCCATTCCTCGAGTCCCGCAAGGGATGGTGGGCTGTGCCCCCTGCAACTAGCAACGGCAACTGGACCTGGAGCTGAGCTGTGCCCTCCACAACTAAGACTGAAAGAACAACAACTTGAAGCTGAACAGAACCCTCCACAACTAAGATTGAAAGGACAACAACTTGAGTTGGAGAAAAGTCCTGGAAGTGCACACTGTTCCCCTTCCCCAATAAAATCTTTAAATAAATAAATAAATAAATAAATAAATAAATAAATAAATAAATAAATAAAAATAAAAACATAGCCAACATAGCCCAGGTAAATACATAGATTGTAGACTTCAGGAAAAATATTAGAAACACCTTGTCAAGACAGAGGTTATATCTTTGTTACTTCTGTACCTCCCTAGAATTCAGACTGGATTATGTATACCATTAGGCACTCAATAAAAGTGAATTAATTGAAGTGAATTGAAGGAAAGTCTTAGTATCAGGTCCAGCGATGCAATTCTACTGATAGGCAGTCCCAGCTTCTGGGTTTCTCAAGATGACCCCGATAACATTTACTAAGTTATGTATCTCTTTAAAACAGTGGAATACTATTCGGGCGGTAAGAAAAGATGATATAGGAACATTTGTGACAACATGGATGGATCTTGAGAGAGTAATGCTGAGCGAAACAAGTCAGACAGAAAAAGCAGAGAACCATGTGATTTCACTAATATGTGGTATATAAACCAAAAGCAACAAAAGAACAAGACAAACAAATGAGAAACAGAAACTCATAGACACAGACAATGGTTTGGTGGTTGCCAGAGGGTAAGGGGGGTGGGGGGTGGGGGGAGGGAGATGAGGGTAAGGGGGATCGAATATGTGGTGATGGAAGGAGAACTGACTCTGGGTGATGAACACACAATGGGATTTATAGATGATGTAATACAGAATTGTACACCTGAAATCTATGTAATTTTACTAACAATTGTCACCTCAATAAATTTAATAATAATAAAAAAAACACAGATAAAAGGCATTTGGTTTGTATAGCTTTGGAAAATTTTCCATATATAAATAAATCCTTGAATTAGAAAAAAAATCTAGAATCAGTAATAGCATAACCTTCATTTATGAAAGATAGCACCTAGAGTCTAATATTCAGACTAGCTAGTCTCAATAGTTTATCTTAATGGGAATGAAACAAAAGTTGCAGATACTTTAAAATACAGTTGACCCTTGAACAACACAGGTTTGAACTGCACGGCACCACTTACATATGGATTTTTTTCAATAAATACATACAGTACTGCAAATGTATTTTCGCTTCCTTATGATTTTCTTAATGACGTTTTCTTTTCTCTAGCTTACTTTATTATAAGAATGCAGTAAAAATATATATACCACACAAAATATGTGTTAATTGACTGTTTATGTTATTGGTAAGGCTTCCAGCCCACAGTAGGCTATTAGTGCTTTAGTTTTGGGGGAATGAAAAGTTATATACAGATTTTCAACTGCATGGGGGTTTGTGTGTGGGGGGGGTGTTAGTGCCCCAACCCCCGCATTGTTCAAGGGTCAACTGTATTCTATTTGGCTTCGGAATGTATTACACTGATTTTTTTTATTGGGGAACAATGTGTTTCTCCAGGGCCCATCAGCTCCAAGTCAAGTCGTTGTCCTCAATCTAGTTGCGGAGAGACCAGCTCAGCTCCAAGTCCAGTCGCTGTATCCAATCTTTAGTTGCAGGGGGCACAGCCCACCATCCCATGCGGGAATTGAACCGGCAACCTTGTTGTTGAGAGCTCGTGCTCTGAGCCACCTTGCAGCCCCTCCGGAAGCTCAGCGGCAGCTCATTGTCTTCAGTCTAGTTGTGGAAGGCGCAGTTCACTGGCCCATGTGGGAATCGAACCAGCAACCCTGTTGTTCAGAGCTCGCGCTCTAACCAACTGAGCCATCCGGCTTCCCCTATACTGAATTTTTCAGATGTGCTTATGTAATACTATTTGACTTGGGCTAATACTAACTTCAACTGAAGAATCTGCATACTCTGAATTTGCCCTAAGTGGTAGCAGTCTGGTAGGGTGCATTAGGCTAGGGGGCTGCCTGGCTGAACTGGGGAGTTAAGTTCCAATCACTTTCAAAACACATAATGTAGATATAAGTAACTTAGGGCAGTTTGTGCATCATAAAATTATGCCCGTAGACATATATGTGTTTACTTTGTTAAACTGCAGGGGAACATTCATGGAACAAAACCTTGATTTCTGTTCCCTTAATATCTACTTATTACTCCATGAACATACATTAACATGAGAGTCTATTCCACCAGGATCAAAGTGTTTTAGTCAGCACATTCAGGAGCAGAGGATACATTCTCTTGACCGACACCTGGTATAAATCTGGCTCTGAACTCAGAATCTTTCACACATCTTTCACAGTAACTTCTCTACTTGCAACCCACAGCTGTGCAATCTCCTTTCCCATTGAAAGTCTGCCCTTTGTATCCATGAATACTAACTGGGCCATAGCAAGACTAAGGTTTTTAACCCCTCCCAACGTACTGGAAAGGGGTGCAGCTGAGGCAAAAGTAGGAAGGTTAAGAACAAATGAGAATGTAGACAGTCTCTAGTCTAACCTTTCTTCCCAGGCCACCCAATGTGGCATTATCAAGCTGACTTCTCAAGGCTCTGTGTGGGGTGAGGGGCAAACAACGGTGTCCTGCCATCACCTCCACTCCCCCATCTGAAATCTGCCACATCTTATCAGACAGGCTGTATTTTCTTTCACAAATCTACCATGAAGCAAATTCTTCTCATACACAAAGCACTTGCCAAATGTAGACCCCCATTTGGGCCCTTCTCCCCACATATTTCACCCCCACGCTATGTGAGCATTAGGTGAATATTAATGAGCTTATTTTGAGAAGTAGACATGAAAACATAATTTACAAAGAGATGCAGTATTCACATTAAAGATGTCCTTTCAGCTTCATACTTGGGAAAGCTCAGGCTATGCTTAGAAACCTGGGTCTTATTCTACAGCTGCACTTGCTAAAGAAGCCAACCTCCCAAGTGGCATTTTACAAGTCAGTATCCTGCCCAGGATTTTCAGGTTCTTAAATAATAGGTGCAATCCAATTTTCTTTCACTGACCAATGTACCTAGTTGAGGATGCTGCTATCTGTAAATGTAGTTAGTTGAAGTGAATTTATTGGGCAAGTGAGTATCTCTATCAATAGACCTGGAATATAAAACCTGTTCCTTTTCCATGAACTCTGATTTCTAATGGTGCCTTTATTCATGTACCAGAACCTGTGGCAGGAGCAATAGTGCTATGAAGTGTTATAAGACTTGAAACATAAGAAGGCAGGGCCTCTGACCATATCCAGGCCAGCAGATCATTCTAGTAACCTTAGCACCATTCTTTTCTAACCAGGCTCCAGAAGCACTGGCTTTGCACATATATGAGGAGAATACACTGCTAGGGCCCAGAAAGGTATAGTGAAGAGCACAGTAGATTGAACATCAAGAAACATGGCCTACAGCCCCACTTCGACCTCTCACCCACACAGGACTTTGTTTTGACCTGGTCCCATAGCTTCACTCCACCTGTAACTCTAGTCTAATAGAAAAGAGGAGGATGCGATATTTGAAGTGCCATATTTTATTCTAGCCTCCTTTGAACAAAAGAGGAAAATTACAAGTAGAATACGTTACCAAAGATTTTGAAACCATGCAAAACATTTGGTATGATGCAATTCACACACGCACCCCATAACTGACACGTCAAGAAATGCAGATACTCCATTGGTTAAAATCTAACTGTATTCTTTCTCATCCCCCCCCCCATTTGCTGTTGGTTCTGAGAACTCTCAGGTGACAAAAACCTCACACTTCATCTTGCCCTCCGCATGGCTGAGCAGAGAAAGAGAGTCTACAGTATATTGTAAGCTTCTCAAGAATACCAATACTTCACATTTGTAACATAAAACTTGACTCCAGCTTCTTGCCTCACAAGTAACTTCTATATCCATTCTCCATTATCTCCAGTAAGTCCTACAACAACCCTCTGAGGCATACAGAGCAGGTATTATTAACCCCAATTTGGAGATTAGGAAACTGAGGCTCACAAAGATTAGGAACTTAAGCAGAGCCACAGTGCTAGTAAATGGCAGCGCTGGGCCTTGAACCCATATCAGTCTGACTCTAATACCTGTCTTTTTGTTTTTGATTTTTCTCCTTATGCTGGATTTCTGTCAGAGGATAGACCCAGGGGCTTCCCCGTATTGGGCGTGGCCAAGCTCTATAGTCCTGTGGACGGACATCCCATCCATGATTGGAGAAGCGTAATAATTAGGCAGAATTCAGAAACATACTTCAAAGAAGGGCCAGTTATCACAAATAAACAGAAAACTGACATCCAATTTTAACCTAAGTTTCAGGCAGTGTTTCTAGTAGAGTGATTTAAATGTAGCCTGCCAGTTAAAAGTCAATAAACAAATAAAAAAAAATAAAAAAAATAAAAAAGTCAATAAACCATACTAAAGCACTGGATGGCAAGTTCTGTGGAAGAGGTAGCTGGCTCCCAAAGTAGGTTCTGTTTGCTGCCTGCAGGACGTCCCAGGACCATGGCTCCTGAAGTCAGATTCTTGCATTGGTTACAAAATCTGTCATGCCTACAATTTAACCCAGGTCTAGTCTGATATCTGGACCAACTATATTCTTTATAGTCCCCCCCCCCCGCAAATGGAGATTCCAGGTTAATCCTATGGTTACAAAAATGCAACAGGTATAATTTTGGCCGCTATAACCAAAAAGATTTGAAAATGGGGATGGGAGGTGGGTGCTACTGCATTAAAATGTACCTCTGACTCTCTCCCCCTCTTAACTAGGCCTAACAGATTTATTTTGCTCTTGATTTAAAAATCAGATCAATGAAAGGCTTTACATTTTCTTTCTCAAGAAATATATAAAACAGGTGTGTGTGTGTGTGTGTTAATTTATATGGTCCATAATAGAAGAAGGAGGAGGTGGAGGGAGGGGAGAAACAGAAGCAAAAAGGGAAAAGTTCCTGTTAGTGAGTCTGTGGCACAAGAAGAGCCATGGACAGACACATCACACTGCCCTCCAAAATATGATGGCTTTTGATAGGGAAGATGGCAGCGGTCCTCCTGAATCGTACTCAGCGATCAGCACAACTCCTTTCCTCTTAAGAGCTGCACCTGTGGCCACCAAGAGGCTCTTTGGAGGGCCTTTTCAGTTATATTTAATTATAGAATAACCTTTTGTGTTAGAATCCAGCTGATTACTGTGGTTCCAAGGAGTGCTTTTCTGAGAACTGCTGCTAAATAACTGGTATAGATTTAGTCTTTGATCATCGATAGATTCAGTAGAACCCTGAAGAATTAAAAATTAAACTTTGTCTATGGTTATACAATTTAAATTTCAAATCTGACCCTGTGGTCCACTCTGGAGGAATACAGCCTGTGGTATTTGTTTTAGGGTACCCTGGGGCTGGGAGTGTGGTGGAATGGGGTGGGATGGGAATTCCATAAGTTTCCAGTTAAAATGAATAATGAACTTCAGTTCATTCTGTTAAATTGTCTATTATATTGTTGTTCAATTTCATTTAACTAAATCTTAAAAGTTTTAAAACAAAATATATATTGAAATTATGTGATATACAACATAAACTTTTTAACAGTATGTGGGGGCAGAGCCCCAGAAAGTAGTTTCCAGGCTCTCAGCCTCACATAGAAAGGTGCTGGCTCAGGTAGTAAACGGCCATCAATTGTGATTGCATGGCCGTCAGCTGTGGCTAGTTGGCCGTCAGCTGTAACCAGTGAGCCATTGGCCACTAATATAACTGCTGTGGCTACGCTAGCAGAAGGAGAGAAAAAGAAGGGGGCTAGCAAGAAGATGGCGGCTGGGCTGGCAAGCGTGGATGGCGGTTTGCGGACAATGTGGATCCAGCCTCCAGTGAGAGTATAGTGCTGCCAAAGAGAATATAGTGGTATGACTCCCCCATCTATGGCTCTGTGGGTGTTCCTTTTTGGCCTCACCATATCCTGCGTTCTTGTATGGGGAGCGGGACCAGAGACCCTGCAGGCCGCCCTGCACGACAAATGGCACAGCGAGCAGGGTCTCCCGCATGACACAGTAGTAACCATGCCCACTGAACAATTCTACAGGTATAATACAAATGTTAATATATGTTAATGTTTAGTCTGTGGTTAATGTTTTGTCTTGTTAATTTCCCCAGGGTTTTATTACTGATTTAAATCTGCCGCACTACTCAACTGATTGCATTGCTTTCACAAACTGCATGGAAGTAGCTCAAATGAATACTGATTAACAGAAATGAACAAACATTTGGCTGGGCAAACCATTATTATATGCTTGTAATCATTACATACATTTTCTTACAATGAGATGGGCATGACAAGCATTTTCCACTTATTTTTCCTACAGAAAATATGCATATGAGCATTCAATTAATTTAGAACCTTGTACTTCAGAAAGCACATCATTATTAATTAACTATTGATTGATCTGAATATAGGGCACGGAGGATAATGAACAGATCTGGTGACAATGTAAGTGTTTTTGTTTTGTTTTTTCCCCCCACAGACCTTTTGCTGTGACTCATCAATTGCTTGACCGTTAAAATGAAAGTTCATTAGTAATCTGTAATGTATTATGAATCAACTATTTTAAGAAATCAGGTGCCATTGTTTAAACATTCCTTTCAAATTAACTCTTTAAATAAATTACAATCCAAAAAAAGGAACTAATATTCTGCAGATTGTTCCGCTGTTAAGTTGAACTACAGCACTATAATACAGTGAAAAGAGCACACAATTTGGAGTCAGGAGACTTGGATTTCAGTCCCAGCTCATCCTCTTACCACTTTAATAACTCTAGAGGTCATTTAATTTCCTTCAAACTTAGCTTTCTCATCTGCAAAATGCAGATAATAACATTGAGTGTCTTACCTGAGAGTAGTGAGAGGATCAAATAAAATAATGGATGGAAGTGTAACGTCTCTCACCTCCAGACAGAAACCTGACTCATTCATTCAGAAAGTGAGGATTGCGTTGTTCTGCAGACCACTTTGCGTGTTAGAATCCTGGCTCAGCTTGGCAGGTACATAGCTAGCTCTAAGTAGTATTTGGAAGAATTCTTTAACTGGAGACTTTTGAAAGCAGGGAACCACATTGAGTTTGCCCATGTTGTCTGTGCATCACACAGTCTGATCTGTTTTGCTCGGAGATACCTGGAATATCCTCTTCTATTCTTCAGGGCCCCAATTACTGATAGGTGGAATGTGATTTTTGCTGGTTACCCCATCTCTAACCTGCGTCCTTGTTTTTGTGGGAATGAATGCTATGGGGATGGCGGACAGGTTTTAAAAATCCTTTTGTAGAAGAGACTTGTATTTTACTAATTTATATCTGCTACAGATGGATTCTGAGCTGAAAATTGAATCCTGCATGTGTGCATCACACTTCTTATTCAATACCAATCCTTTCCCAGCACCAGGAGCTCAGAGTGTTATTGATTAATCACATAATGACCAGTATTGTGGGTGTTAAAAGAGAACCTCATGCAGTCAATAAATTCAATACTGAATTCAAATACTACTCCTCCAAATGTACTCATCTGCTTGTGTCCCCTGTCACAGTGAAAAGGAATCTCCACCTATTCAGTTGCTCAAGCCAGAAGAAACCAAGGCATTTCTGGTGATTTCTCCCTCTCCCTAACTCCCTTGTGTCCAGTCACTAAGTCCTTTTTTCCCTCTCATAAATAACTTTTAAACTTGTGCACTTTTCTCCATCTTCAGGTCTAGGATTTTATTAACTGTTTCTTAGAGCAGTGCTTCTTGAACTTTAATGTGTATACAAACCATCCGTGAATCTTATTCATGTAGATTCATATACAATAGGACTGGGGTAAGGTCTGAGATGAGTAGGAGGCCCTAGTGTAGTGCATCTCAAAGTGTGGCCCCAAAATGATCAGCATATGCATCACCTGTGAACTTTTTACAAATGCAAATTTTAAGGTCTGACCTTAGACTTACTAAATCAGAAACCCTGGGAGTGGGGTCTGACCATCTGTTTTAATAAGCCCTCCACAGGATTCTGATGCACGCTCAAATTGAACCACACGACATAGACCTTCCCAACATCCTCTTAATTGGTCTCCCAAGCTCCAGTTTTGACCTCCTCTGATTCATTCCCAATAAGAACAGTTCTCTAAGACCCTCTCAGGAGGTCCTAGAGGTCAAACCTATTTTCATAATAATACTAAGACTTTATTTGCCCCTTTCATTCTTATTCCCTCACAAATATATACAGAAAATTTTCAGAGGCTACATAATGGGTAATGACATCATTGCCCTGAAATGTGTTTGTGTATTCTAGAATTTTCTAAGCTAGCAGGTTTAGGGTACAAATACAAACATTTTTCAGAGGTTAAATTTTTCTCAGTACTTAGTGCTCTTACTGGCTACTTAAGCTGTGCCTACTATAATCTTTATAACTTCATTATAATTTAATTGTCATTTTTAAATTTAGAAGTTTTGTGTCTATGTGAAAACATAAGAAGTAAATGCACATTGTAGTCTTATTTGCAACAATATTTAAACATATTTTTGAAATCTAAGTTTTAAAATTATAGCTTTAATTATTATAGATTTTATATTTTATTATACAATACAATAAAAACAATTTATAACATATCTTTCTGATGTTTAAGGATGGACGGTTGACTTAAAAAAGGGAGATTATAAGACTCACTTGCTCAACCCATAGGTGCAATGTCTAGATCTGAAAATGCTAAAAAGGTGTGAAACTGACTTTTATCAGAGTTCTCTGACTCATAGAAAGGAGGGACCTACACAGTAGATTAAAACTGTAATTAAGAAACAAATATATGACAAAAGCTATCATTTTTGGCCTCATGGACACTAATAACTATCTTACTGTGTCTGAGGTAACAGAACATTTTAGAATAGTATAGTGTGAGTTAAATTGTAGAGTCATCTTGAAATCAATCATTTATTGTTTAAGGAAAAAGGAATTTAAAATATTTAAAAGTAGACGTTATAAGTTCTTTAAAAGTCAAAATGGGTTGTTACAGTTTTTCAGAATAGAAATGGAAAAGATACTGAAACATACCGTGTTTCCCCGAAAATAAGACCTAGCTGGACAATCAGCTCTAATGCATCTTTGGGAGCAAAAATTAATATAAGACCTGGTGTTACTTTACTATAATATAAAACCTGGTATAATATAATATAATATAGTATAATACTGGGTTTTATATTAATTTTTGCCCCAAAAGACGCATTAGAGCTGATTGTCCAACTAGGTCTTATTTTCGGGGAAACAGGGTAGTATAAACTATTGTATTACAGTAGCTGGAGAAGTATACACAGTAGTGGAGAAATTAATAAACACTGTAGAGTCTGTAGAAGAAATTGTGCCACCTTCCAATGAAAGAAATTAACTGACTGAATTAAAGATTTAGCTGCAAACATAATGATTAAGTTAACGTCTCAGAATTGTGGTTTTACCTTTCAAATGGACAAATCTACAGCAGACATAAGCTGGACTTGACGTTTTGCTTGTATTTATCCAGTATCAGCACCAACTAACCACTGAAGAATACATAAGTAGTGTTGAAATATTCAAATTATTGAATAATATTGTTGAAATTCATGGTTTATCCTCAAACAAATGTGAGGACATTTACACTGATGGTGCGAAAGGTATGACAGGTAAAAGTGCTGGCACCTTAGCATGTGTCAGGGTAATGGCATCAAACTGTAATAGTAGTCACTGTATTTTTCAGTGCTAAGCACTCCTAGTGTTTTTAAAAAGCCAGTTTCACTTAAGGATGTACCAGAAGCAGTAAAAAGTAATTTTAGTAAATCTTGACCCTTGACTGCATGTCTTTAATATTATGTGTGGTGAAATGGGAAGTACACATAAAGTTCTTCCACTACATATTGAAATATGATGGTCATCCAGAGGAAAACTATGTGTGGTTGAGTTACAAGATAAACTAGACCCTTTTTTCATGAAACATTATTTTTACTTTACAGACTGACAGACTAATTTATTAAAACTTAAGTATCTGTCAGGCATTTTCTTGGAAAGGAACAAAGTGTGCCTGTTACTTCAAGGAAAACAACGGACAGTGTTTGTAGCCAATGATAAAATTTTCACTATCAGTGTTTCCAGTTCTACATGTAAGGAACTTGCAAGTTGCCACTCCACCATAACAAGTAAGAAGCTAAACAGATTGAAATATCCACTCCTCTTGGAATTGTAAGAGAAGGGAGGACTGAGTGTAAACCACTGTCACCAAGATTGGAAAGACAGACAGGCAAATATAGGGAGCTGGGGCTCACCAGAGCACAGACTCAGGAGCAGAAACTACTTTTGGACCCAGTGCTGGTGTAGGAAAATCGGAACTGTAATCGACAAATTGCTGGAGGCTCAGTTCAGACAATTCTGAGAGTTAAAATCTCCAGTGGGATCCAGTCATACGAGGATGCCCAAAATATTGTGAAATTTACCTTCAGAAACTTGACTAGATTCCCACAGTAAATATCAGAGAAAAATTACCTCAGGTTTCCAGCATGAGGAGGAGAGAAGGAACCATTTGGAAATACATCAGAGTACCCTGTGCTCAAAAAGGCCTGCCCTCAGGAGAAACTACTTAACCAAAACCTAGTCTGCTGGGATATATTCAGAGAGCCTAATTCACCCGAGGAAGGGAAATACCCAACTTCAGCCAACTCTAAACATCCTGTCTCACCGAAAGGGGGGATTTAAAAAAACAGAAACACTTGTGAAGTTCATGGTCCAGAGGCCTAGGCTCACAAGACTGAGACCTAATCATAGAACTGTAGAACACCTTCCCTCCCACTATACTTTACCACCACATTACTAAAGACCTATGTTATAGTAGTTACTTTTAACCCATAGATCATGTCAAGCTATTAAAAAAATTACAAGGCATACCAAAAGGCAAAAAACACAATTTGAAGAGACAGGGCAAGACCAAAACCAGACATGGCAGGGATGTTGGTATTGTCAGACTGGAATTGTTTTTAAAAGTATGATTTATTAATAATGTATAAAGTAGCAAGCATGCATGAAAAGATTGGCAACATAAGCAGAGAGGTGGAAATTCTAAGAACCAAAAAGAAATGCTAAAGAGAAAAAAAACACTAACAGAAATGAAGAATGTGCTAAAGAGAAGAAAAAAAAACACTAACAGAAATGAAGAATGCCTTTGATGGGCTTATTAGTACACTGGACACAGTTGAGGAGAGAATCTTTCAGCTAGAGGATATATCAATAGAATCCTCAAAAACTGAAAACCAATGAGAACAAAGACAGAAAAAAAACACCCAGAAAAGAATATTCAAGCACTGTGAAACAACTACAAAGTGTGTAACATCTGTGTAACGGGAATACCAGAAGAAGAAAGGAACAGAAAAAATATTTAAAACAATAATGACTGAGAATTTCCCCAAATTAAGGTCAGAAGCTTAGAGAACAGATCCAGGAAGCTTAGAGAACACCAAGCAGAATAAATGCAAAACTAACAAATGAACAAACAAATAAACAACAACAAAAAACCCCTACACCTAGGCATACCATCTTCAAATTATAGAAAATCAAAGATAAAGAAAAAAATCTGAAAGAAGTCAGAGGGGCGAAAAAGAACCTTACTTACAGAGGAACAAAGATAAGAAGTATATCTGTTTTCTCTTCAGAAAACACTCAAGCAAGAAGAGCGTGGAGTGAAATATTTCAAGCGTTGAAAGAAAAACATCACCAACCTAAAATTCTGTACCCTGAGAAGTTATCTTTTGAAAATAAAGGAGAAATAAAGACTTTTCAGACAAACAAAAATAAAAGGAATTTGTTGTCAGTTGACTTGCCTTGCAAGGAATGTTAAAAGAAGTTTTTTAGAGAGATGGTTAATAATATAGATCAGAAACTCAGATATACATAAAGAAAGAAAGAGCATCAAATAAGTAATCAGTGAAGGTAAAATAAAAACAAAAGCTTTGGGGCGGGCCCGGTGGCTCAGGTAGTTGGAGCACCATGCTCCTAACACCGAGGTCGCTGGTTCAATTCCCACATGGGCCAGTGAGCTGTGCCCTCTACAGCTAAGATTATGAACAGCTCTCCCTGGAGCTGGGCTGCCGGGAGCAGCAGGAGGTTGGTGTGAGCTGCCGTGGGCTGCTGTGTGCTACCGTGTGCTACCATGAGTGACCAGTAGCCAGTGTGAGTGGCAGGCGGCCAGCGTGAGCTGCTGTGTGCTGCCGTGGGCTACCATGTGCTGCCATGAGCAGCCGGTGGCCAGTGTGAGTGGCTGGCAGCCATCCTTTGCAGGGGGTAGCCAGCGAGAGCTACCATGAGCTGCTGTAAGTGGCCTACCAATGACCGGTGATGGACTGCCTCAGCCGGGAGGAGCGCAAGGCTCATAATACCAGCATGAGCCAGGGAGCTGTGTCCTACCCAACTAGATTGAGAAACAATGGCTTGAACCGGAGTTGGGGGGAGGTGGAAAAAGGGGGCTAAAAAAATCCACAAAAACTTTTTTCTTAATTTTAATTGATCTAACAGATAAGTCTGTTCAAAATACTAACAGCAATATTATGTTTGATTATGTATGCTTATGTATATCTTATTCATATATCATTCTATATAAATATATATAAGTGAAATGAATGACGGCAATGATACAAGGGATGGGAGGAAGGAAATGAGATTATTTTGTTATTATAAGGTACTCACACTATCAGTGAAGTGGTATAGTGTTTTTTGAAAGTAGACTTGGATTAGTTGTAAATGTATATTGCAAACTTTAGGGCAATGACTAAAAAATTTTTAAAAAAGAACTATAACTGATATGCTAAGAAAGGAGAGAAAGCAGAATCATATAAAAAGCTAAATTAAAACCACAAAAGGTAGAAAAAGAGTAGAAGACAAAAATAGGAACAAGAATAAAAATAACAAATAGAAAACACAGTAACTAACATGGTAGATATTAATCCAACTATATAAATAATAACTTTGATTGTCAATGGTCTAAATGTATCAATTAAAAGAGTGGATCAAAACAAAATGACCTAACTACATGTTGCCTACAAGAAACCCACTTTACATGTAAAGAAACATAGAGACCAAAAGTGAATGGATGGAGAAAATATACCATAGTAACACTAACCCAAAGACAGCAAGATTAGCTATATTAATTTCAGACAGAACAGACTCCAAAGTAAGGAAAGTTATCAAGGGTAAAGAAAGGCATGACATGATGATAAAGGGGTTAATCCTCCAAGAATATATAACAATTCTTAATGTGTACGTGCCTAACAAGAGAGCATCAAACCACATGAGGCAAAAACTGACAGAACTGCAAGGAGAAATGATTGAATCCACTATCACAGTTGGAAACTTCAACATCTTTCTCTCAGAAATGGAGAGATCCAGCAGGCAGAAATTCAGTAAGTGGAACTTAATACCATCAATCAACTGAATATAATTGTCATCTATAGACTACTTCATCCAACAACAGCAGATAAGACATGGAACATTCACCAAGATAGACCACATTCTGGGCTATAAACATACCTTTACAAATGTAAAAGAAAAGAAATCATACAATGTCTGCTCTGAGACCACAATGCAATGAAACTAAAAATCAATAACAGAAAGATAACTGGAAAATCCCCAAATACTTGGAGATTAGACAGCACATCTTAAATAACACATGGGACAAAGACTAAATGAAAATACAATTTATCAAAATTTGTAGGATACAATGAAAAGTGCTTAGAGGGAAATTTATAGCACTGAATGCATTTATTAGAAAAGTAGAAAGTTCTAAAATCAATAATCTAAGTTTCTACCTTAGGAAACTAGAAAAAGAGTAAATTAAATCTCATGTAAGCAGAAGAAAAGAAATAATACAAATTAGAGCAGAATTGATGAAATTGAAAACAGGAAATCAATATTCAAAATGAACAAAACCAAATGCTCGTTCCTTGAAAAGATCAATAAAATGGTTAAGCCTGTAGCCAGGAAAAGAAGAAAAGAGAGAGGACACAAAATATGAACATCAGAAATGAAAGGGGACATTAATACAAATCCCATGAAAATTGAAAGGCTAATAAAGGAATACTATGAACAATTCTATGTCCAAATTTGATAACCTAGATGAAATGGACCAATTCCTTGAAAGACACAATCTGCAAAACTCACACAAGAAGAAACAGACAATCTGAATAGGCCTATACTATTAAAGAAATTAAATTGATAATTAACATCTTTCCAAAACAGAAAGCACCAGGCCCAGATGGGTTTATTGGTGAATTCTATCAAACATTTAAGAAAGAAATTATACCCATTCTCTACAGTCTCTTTCAAAGGATAGAAGGGGAAGAAATACTTCATAATGCCTTCTGTGAGGCCAGCATTACCCTAACACCAAAACCAAAGACATTACAACAAAACTATAGACCAGTATCTCTAATGGACATAGTTAAAAAAAGTCCTGAAGAAAATGCCATTAAATGTTCACTCAAAAAAGTGAATCCTAAAAAGTACAAAAAGAATTATAATACACCACTACCAAGTGGGATTTATCCCAGGTATGCAAGGCTGGTTCAACATTAAAAAATTAATCAATGTATCCATAACATCAACAGACCAAAAAATAAAAATAACATTACTATATCAATAGATAAAGAAAAAGCATTTCAGAATTCTGGTCAAGATGGCAGAGTAGGTAAACACTGTGCTCACCTCCTCTCTGCGCACCACCTGAGGCTCTGTCCACGGCAAGCACTCAGCTTTGGCCCCTGTAACACCGGACCTCTCTCGGTGGCAGGCTGGGGATGTTTCAGCAGTGGCTGCTGATCTAAGCCTATACTGCAGTCTTTCTTAAAAATTCTCAAAGATCCAAAGGCCCCAGGCAGGTGGCAGCTGGCCTTGGTGTACCATGTGCCTCTTACTGAGTGGGTCCAGACTCAGCATTGGAGCCAAATCTGAATCTGCATTAACTAGGTGAGTATTACTTTCCCCACCGTGGTGACCCTATGAGATCCCACCTCACCCAATTTACATACTATCCAACGCTCTTTCAGTGGCTAATCCTTATGGACAGCTGGCAGGTGGCAACAGACTCGGGGTCACCTGTGCCTTGGGCTGAAAGGCCTCAGGCCCAGTACTGGTGGAAGTATGGCCTTTCCCAAGTACCACCAGGCTCAGCAGAGGCAGCTACCAACAGCAGATCACTTTGTAGCTTCTAATAGGTAGCCCTGGGCTGGTCACAGGCAGAAGCTGACCATGGCCTGCACCAGAGAAAGCCCGTCCCAAGAGGCCTTAGAACCAACAGACCTGGTGGCCAGGTTCAGAACACAACAGAGTACAATCCCATTAGCTCTACAAGAGGCACACCCAAAGGGTGATCTCGGCAGAAACATGAGCCTACTGGGGCGAATCATACTCCATGGGGGCAGCCCCTGCACATCAGCTTGTACATTGTGGTCATAGCCAATCCCCACAGCCAGTCAGCCTGAGGTCAACACCATTCAATGACATGCCAACAGCAATCAAGGGTCAACTACAACAGAAGGGCACACACAACCCACACAAGGGGGCACTCTTGAAACATCCAGCTCAGGTAATCAGGAAGACTGTGCCACTGGGCCACGGTGAACATCTAATACATAAGGCCACCCTGCCAATACTGGGAGACTTAGCAGTTCTGCCTAATACATAGAAACAAACACAAAGAGGCAACCAAAATAAGGAGACAAAGAAGTAGTTCCCAAATGAAAGAATAGGAGAAAACTCCAGAAAAAGAACTAAACAAAATGGAGGTAAGCAATCTACCAGATACAGAGTTCAAGACACTGGTTATAAGGATGCTCAAGGAACCTAGTGAGAACTTCAACAAAGAGAAAATAAGCATAAAAATGATAAAGAAACCATAAAAAGGAGCCAGTCAGAAATGAAGAATATAATAACTGAAATGGAGAATACACTAGAAGGAATCAATAGCAAATTAGATGAAGCAGAGGATCGAATCAGCGATTCGGAAGACAAGGTAGCAGAAAATACCCAATCAGAACAGCAAAAAGAAAAAAGAATCAGAAAAATGAAGACAGCTTAAGGGACCTCTGATACAACATCAAGTGTATCAATATTCACATCATAGGGGTACCAGAAGGAGAAGAGGAAGAGCAAGGGATTGAGAAAATATTTGAAGAAATAATGACTGAAAAATTTCCTAACTTGGTGAAGGAAATAGACATACAAGTCCAGGAAGCACAGAGAGTCCCAAGCAAGATAAAACCCAAAAGGCCCATACCAAGACACATTATAATTAAAGTGGGAAAAGTTGAAGACAAGGAGAGAATCCTAAAAGCAGCAAGAAAAAGGCAACTAGTTAGCTACAACGGAACTCCCACAAGATTGTCATCTAATTTCTCAACAGAAACTTTGCAGGCCAGAAGGGATTGGCAGGACAAATTCAAACTGATGAAAAGCAAGGACCTACAACTAAGATTACTGTACCCGGCAAAGCTATCATTAGAATCAAAGGACAGATAAAGACCTTCCCAGACAAGAAAAAGCTAAATCAGTATTACAAGAAATATTGAAGGGACTTATTTAAGAAGAAGAAAGCAAAAAATGTACATAAATATGAATAATAAAATGGCAATAAATATGCACATATCAATAATCACTTAAAATGAAATAAATTAAGAGCTCCAATCAAAAGACATAGGGCAGCTCAATGGATAACAAAACAAGACCCATATATATGCTGTCTACAAGAGGTCCATTTCAGATTGAAAGACACACACAGACTGAAACTAAAGGGATGGAAAATGATATTTCATACAATTTGAAACAAAAAAAAATCTGGGGTACTAATAGCTACATCAGACAAAACAGACTTTAAAACAAAGGCTGTAATAAGAGACAAAGAAGAACATTTCATACTGATAAAGGAATCAATACAACAATATTGACATAACCCTGGTAAATATATATGCACCCAACATAGGAGCATCTAATTTTATAAAGCAAATATTGACAGACATAAAGGGAGAGATAGACAGTAATACAGTCATAGTAGGGGACATTAACACCCCATTGGCAATAATGGATAGATCTTCCAGACAGAAAATCAACAAGGAAACAGTGGCCTTAAACAAAACATTAGACCAGATAGATTTAATTTATATTTTTAAAGCATTTCCACAAAGAAGCAGCAGAATATATATTCTTTTCAAGTGCACATGGAACATCGTCCAGGATAGACCACATGTTAGGCCACAAAACAAGTCTCAATAAATTCAATAAGACTGAAATCATATCAAGCATTTTCGCTGACCGCAATGGTATGAAATTACAAATCAATTACAGTGGTACCTTGGTTTTCGAACATCTCTGTTGACGAACATTTTGGTTTATGAACGCCGTAAATTTTATGGATCTATGGCATCCTTAGATAGTAAAATTCATGCTGAATTTGCAGTTTTAGGGGTTGATTTTAAAGTTCTGGAATGGATTAATCCATTTTGCTTTACTTTCTATGGGGAAACCATGCTTCAGTTTTCGAACATTTCAGAACTCGAACAGTCTTCCAGAATGGATTATGTTTGAAAACCGAGGTACCACTGTACAAGAATAAAAACAAAAACACACACAAACACATAGAGGCTGAATAGCATGCTACTAAACAATGAATGGGTTAACATGGAGGTCAAGGGGGAAATCAAAGATACCTTGAGAAAAAGGAAAATGAAAACACAACAACCCAATATCTATGGAACACAGCAAAAGCAGTCCTAAGAGGGAAATTCATACCAATACAGCCAGCCCAAGAAACAAGAAAAATCTCAAATAAACAATCTAACCTTACATGTAAAGAAGCTAGAAAAAGAAGAACAAACAAAGCCCAAAGTGAGCAGCAGAAAGGAAATTATAAAGATCAGAGTGGAAATAAACTAAATAGAGTCTAAAAAAAATACAAAAGACCAATGAAACTAACAGCTAGTTCCATGAAAAGATAAGCAAAATTGATAAACCTTTCACCAAACTCATCAAGAAAAAATAGAGAGGATCCAAATAAAATCAGAAATGAAATAGGACAAGTGACAACTGACACCACAGAAATACAAAGGATTGTAAGAAAATACTATGAACAATTATATGCCAAGAAATTGGACAATCTGGAAGAAATGGATAAATTCCTAGAAACATGCAATCTTATAAGACTGAATCAAAAAGAGACAGAATATCTGAACATGCCAATTACGACTAACAAAATCGAATCAGTAATCAAAACCTCCCAACAAACAAAAGTCCTGGACTGGACAGATTCACAGGTAAATTTTACCAAATGTTCAGAGAAGAATTAACAACTATACTTCTCAAACTATTACAAAAAAATTCAAGAGGAGGGAAGTCTCCAAAGCTCATTTTATGAGGCCAGTGTTACCCTGATTTCAAAACCAAAGACATTACCAAAAAAATGAATTTATAGGCTGATATCCCTGATGAACATAGATACAAAAATCCGTAACAAAATATTAGCAAACTGAATGCAGGAATACATTGAAAAGGTCACACACCTGGGATGCAAGTTTGGTTCAATATACATAAATCAGTTAAAGTGATATATCACATAAAATGAAGGATAAAAATCCTATGATCAGATCAATAGATGCAGAAAAAGCCTCTGACAAAATCCATCACCCATTTGTGATAAAGCTCTCAGTAAAGTGGAAATAGAGGGGACATACCTCAACATAATAAAGGACATAAGACAAATCTACAGCTAACATACTCAATGGAGAAAAGCTAAAAGCATTCTCTTTGAGATCAGGAACAAGACAAGGATGTCAGCTTTCACCACTTTTATTAAACATATAATAGTATTGGAAGTCCTAGCCACAGCAATCACACAAGAAAAGTAAATAAAAGGCATCCAAATCGGAGGGGAAGAAGTAAAACTCATTATTTGCAGATGACAGGACACTATATATGGAGAACCCCAAAGATTCCACAAAAAAACTATTAGAACTGATAAATGAGTTCAGTAAAGAAGCCAAATACAAAATTAACATTCAGAAATCAGTTGCATTTTTATACATCAATAATGAACTATCAGAAAGAGAAATTAAGAAAACAATCCCATTTACAATTGCATCAAAAAATACCTAGGAATAAATTTAACCATGGATATAAAAGAAAGACCCATACTCAGATATTGAAAAAAAGAAATTGAAGAAGATACAAATAAATGGCAGCATATACTGTGCTGATGGATAGGAACAATTAACATTATTAAAATGTCCATACTACCCAAAGCAATCCATAGATTCAATAATTCTAAAACTGGGGGGTGGCCGGTTAGCTCAGTTGATTAAAGCGTGGTGCTAATAACACCAAGGTTGCCAGTTTGATCCCCACATGGGCCACTGTGAGCTGTGCCCTCCTTAAAAAAAAGGAAAAGAAAAAGAAATAGTAACAAGAAAGAGGTGAAGTTACCTGTATGGTAATAAAACATTAAAAAAAAAAAAATCTAAAACATATGGAACCACCAAAGACCTTGAAGAGCCAAAACATCTTGAAAAGAAAAACAAAGTTGGAGGTATCATGCTAACAGACATCAAACTATACTACGAGGCTATAGTAATCAAAACAGCATGGTACTGATATAAAAATTGACATGTAGATCAATGTAACAGAATAGAGAGGCCAGAAATAAACCCACACCTATACAGTTGGTTAATCTATGACAAAGGAGGCAAGAATATACATTGGGGTAAAGACAGTCTATTCAATAAATGGTGCTGGGAAAACTGGAGAGATACATGCAAAAAAAAAAAAAATGGAACTAGACCACCTTATTACACCATATACAAGAATAAACTCAATATGTATTAAAGACTTAAATGTAAGACATAAAACCATAAAACTCCTAGCAGAAAACATAGGCAGTAAACTCTCAGTGATATTTTTACTTATATATCTCCTCGGGCAAGGAAAACAAAAGAAAAAATATCAAACGAGACTATGTGAAACTAAAAAGATTTTGCATAGCAAAAGAAACAATCAACAAAACCAAAAGATAATCTACTGATTGGGAGAAGATATTCACCAATGATACATCCAATAAGGGGTTAATATCCAAAATTTATAAGGAACTCATACAACTTAACACCAAAAACAATCCAATTAAAAAATGGGCAGAGGACCTGAATAGACATTTCTCCACAGAGGACATACAGATGGCCGAAAAACATGAAAAAATGCTCAACATCACTAATCATCAGAGAAATGCAAATAAAAATCACAATGAGATATCACCTCACACTTGTCAGAATGGCCATCATGAATAAATCAACAAACAACAAGTGTTGATGAGGATGTGGAGAAAAGGGAACCCTTGTGCATTGTTGGTGGGATTGCAAATTGGTGCAGCCATTATGGAAAAATTATGGAGGTTCCTAAAAACTTAAAAATAGAACTACCTTATGACCCACCAATCCCACTTCTGGGTATTTATCTGAAGAAATCCAAAACAGTAATTCAAAAAGATACATAAACCTATGTTCACTGCAGCATTATTTACAATAGCCAATACAGTAGTACCTCGGTTTTCAAACGTCTCCGTTGACGAACATTTCGGTTTACGAAAGCCGTAAACCCAGAAGTAAATGCTTTGCTTTTCGAACATGCCTCGGAAGTCGAACATGTCACGCAGCTTTCACTGAGTGCAAGATCCTGAGGCCTAACTGTCGGCTGTTTTCGAACATTTCAGAACTGGAACGGTCTTCCAGAATGGATTATGTATGAAAACCAAGGTACCACTGTATATAGAAGCAAACTAAGTGCTCATCAATAGATGATTGGATAAAAAACAGGTGGTACATATATACAATGGAATATTACTCAGCCATAAAAAAGAATGAAATCTTACCATTTGAGACAACATGGATGGACCTAGAGGGTATTACACTAAATGAAATAAGTCAGACAAAGAATGACAAATACCATATGATTTCACTTATAAGTGGAATATAAAGAACAAAAT
The DNA here is from genome assembly GCF_036562045.2 of Rhinolophus sinicus. Classification (NCBI taxonomy): domain Eukaryota; kingdom Metazoa; phylum Chordata; class Mammalia; order Chiroptera; family Rhinolophidae; genus Rhinolophus; species Rhinolophus sinicus. Next base: position 95,963,270 of record NC_133768.1, read on the forward strand.
AAATGAAAAAAACAAAACAGAAAAAACAGAAACAGACTGATAGATACAGAGAACAAACTAATGGTTGCCAGATGGGGGGGAGGTTAGGGGGCTGAGTGAAGAAGGTAAAGGGATTAAGAAGTACAAATTGGTAGTTACAAAATAGTCGCAGGGATGTAAAGTACATCACAGAGAATATAATCAATAATATTGTAGTAGCAATGTATGGTGCCAGGGGGGTACTAGACTTATCAAGGAAATCACTTTGTAAATGATATAAATGTATAACTACTATGTAGTTACACCTGTAACTAATATAAAGTAATACTGAATATAAACTTTAATTGAAAAACTAAAATAAAATAAAAATCAACCAAAAAAATGAAAAAGTATTTGACAAATTCAACACCCATTCATGATAAAAACTCTAAGTAAACTAAGACTATAGGAGAATTTTCTCAACTTGATAAAGGCTATCTGCAAATAACTTAAAGCTAACATGATACTTAATGGTAAGAAACTCAAAGCTTTCCAGCTAAGATCAAGTACAAGGCAAAGATGTCCTCTCTCACCATCCCTTCTCTTTCTTTTTTAAATTAAATTTATTGGGGTGACAATGGTTAGTAAAATTACATAGGTTTCCAACATGATACTGGAAGTCCTTGCTAATGCAATAAGCAAGAAAAGGAAAGCGAAGGTACAGAGATTGGGAAGGAAGATATAAAATTGTTTTTGTTTGCAGCTCACTTGATTGTCTTCACAGAAAATCCCAAAAGAATCAACAAAAAGACTCCTGGAATTAATAAGCGATTATAGCAACATTGTAGGAGATCATGGTAATATACAAATGTCAATTGTTTTCCTATATGCCAACAATGAACAAGTGGAATTTCAAATTAAAAACACAATACCATTTATACTACCCCCTCAACAATTAAATACTTAGGTATAAATCTAACAAAATATGTACAAGATCTATTTGAGAAAAACTGCAAAACTCTGATGAAGAAAATCACAGACTAAACTAAGTAAAGAGATATTCCATGTTCAGGATAGAAAAACTCAACTTGATCTATAGAGCCAATACAGTTCCAATCAAAACCCCAGCAAGTGATTTTTATGTATATTGACAAACTAATGCTAAAGTTTATATGGAGAGGCAAAAGACCCAGAATAGCCAACACAATATTTAAGAAAAATACCAGTGTTAGAATACTGACACTACCTGACTTTAAAACTTAATATAAAGCTATAATATTCAAGACAGTGCAGTATTGGTGAAAGAACAGACAAATAGATCAGTGGAATGGAATAAAGAGCCCAGCAATAGGACCACAAGTATATAATCAACTGATCTTTGACAAAAAAGCAAGGGCAATGCAATGGAGCAAAGATAATCTTTTCAATAAATGGTGGCAGGGGATTTATAGAAAATCTCTGTACCTTCCTCTCAATTTTGATGTAAACCTAAAGCTGCTCTAAAAAATGAATTGTTTAAAAATAAATTAACCCAGAAATAAACCCACATAAATATGGACAGATAATTTTCAACAAAGGAGCCAAAAACATACAATGGAGAAAAGACAGCTTCTTCAATAAATGGTGCTGGGAGAATTGGATAGCCACGTGCAAAAGAATGAAACTAGGCTGCTATCTGTCACCATGTACCAAAATTAACTCAAAATGGATCAAAGACCTAAACATAAGACCTGACACAATAAACTGCATAGAATAAAACATAGGTACTAAACTTATGGACCTTGGGTTCAAAGAGCATTTTATGAATTTGACCTCAAAGGCAAGGAAATAAAAGCAAAAATAAATGAATGGGACTATATCAAACTAAATAGCTTCTGCATAGCAAAAGAAACCATCAACAAAACAAAGAGACAACCATCCGAATGGGACAAGATTTTTTCAACCAACACCTCCGATAAAGGGATAATATTCAAAATATATAAGGAACTCATACAACTTAACAACAGAAAGACAAACAATCCAATTTCAAATGGGCAGAGGACGTGAAGAGAAACTTCTCCCAAGAAGATAAACCATGTTTCCCCAAAAATAAGACCTAGCTGGACATTCAGCTCTAATGCATCTTTTGGAGCAAAAATTAATATAAGACCTGGTCTTATTTTACTATTACAGGGTATTATATAATATAATATAATATAATATAATATAATATAATATAATATAATACAATACAATACAATACAATACAATACAATATAATATAATATAATATAATATAATATAATATAATTACCAGGTCTTATATTAATTTTTGCTCCAAAAGACATATTAGAGCTGATGTTTCAGCTAGGTCTTATTTTCAGGGACACACGGTACAAACTGCCAACAGATACATCAAAAAATGCTCAACTTCACTAGCTATTAGGGAAATGCAAATCAAAACCACAATGAGATATCATCTCACACCTGGTAGAATGGCTAGCTAGCATCAATAAGACAAATAATAAAAAGTGTTGGAGAGACTGTGGAGAAAAAGGAACCCTCACACACTGTTGGTGGGAATATAGATTGGTGCAGCTGCTGTGGAAGGCAGTGTGGAGGTTCCTCAAAAAATTAAGAATAGCATTATCATATGACCCAGCAATCTCTCTCCTGGGTATATACCACCAAAATCTGAAAACATTTATCCATAAAGATATATGTGCTCCAATGTTCATTGCAGCCTTATTTACGGTGGCCAAGACATGGAAACAACCAAAGTGTACTTCGATAGATGATTGGATAAAGATGTGGTGTATATATACATAATGGAATACTACTCTGCCATAAGAAAAGATGAAATACTGCCATTTGCGACAACATGAATGGGACTTGACATTACTATTATGCTAAGTGAAATAAATCAGACAGGAAATGTCGAGAACTACATGACTTCACTGATATGTAGCATATAAAATTGAAAGCAACAAAGGAACAAGACAAACAAAGAAAAAACTCATAGACACAGACAACAGTTTAGTGGTTACCAGAGGGTGTGGAGGAGGGGGTTGTAGACTAGGGTAATAGGGATAAAATACATGGTGATGGAGGGAGAACTGACTCCGGGTGGTGAATACACAATGTGATTTATAGATGATGTGTTACAGAATTGTACACTTGAAACCTATGTAATTTCACTAACTATTGTCACCCCAAATAAATTTAATTAAAAAAAACAAATTACAACTAATAAATTTAGAAAGTTAAAAAAATTAAATTAAAATAAATTTTAAAAATTTTCACTGTCATGCAAAAATCAGAATTTGAGAAAACATACCTACCACTATGAGCTTGACAGCTTTCCAATACTTAAAGGCTTTTTGATGAGAAGGGGGTGATATTAATGTACAGTTAAGTCCTCAGGGTCATTGATAGGATATGTGACTTTAAGTGAAACAACATATATGGAAACCAATGTTACTGCAGACTAATTGATATAAACAAGACTTAAGTTCCTATGGCTTCTCATGAACATTATACTGAAACTATGTTTGAAGGAAACAATCTTATTCAAGGACCTGCTGCATATGATATTTTGATGCTGTATAAGGAAGTGTTGTTAGTCTCTGGCAGATCAGCATAACTCAGTGAACCAATATTTTTCAAATGACTGATACAGTATGACACAAAATTACACAATCACTAAAGATCCACCGGAAGTGCACGAAACATTTTATTATAACAGAAAATAAAAAGTTAATTGATTTGGTTTCAGATTCCGTATTGTAGCTAATCTTTAAGAAACTATTACTTGTCAAAATTTTGTGTAGTATCAGAGAATAATAGCCTTAATTATCTCAAAAGGGGATTAAAACACTGCTCTTTTTGCAACTGTATATTTATGAGGCCAAGTTTTCATCAGTCTAAGCAATTGAGTGCAGAAGAAAATATAAGAATCCAGCTGTCTACTATTAAGTCAGAAAATAAAGAGATTTGCAAAAATGTAAAACAATACCACTCATCCCACTAAAGTATTTTGTTTTGGAAAACATATCTACTTTCATAGAAAAAATACATATGAATATGTGATGACTTTATTATTAATTTAAAATGAAATAATAAATATTTTTTAAATCTTCGGTTTTATTTTCTAATAAATAGCAATAGACATAATTTATATAAATGAGTCTCTCTGGGGGGGGGGGTCTTTATAATTTTCAAGAGTGTAAAAGAGTCCTGACACCAAAATATCTGCTCTACACTAACACCCAGAAAAACCTGAAAATAATAATTTATAAGTAAAATTATTTATCATAAACAAAATATTATTTATTAATAATTTATTAATTCATAAGTTACTATGTGTTCTAAGTGCTGGGTTCATAGCGAAGATAATGTCATTGCTCAGCTTAAATGTTAGGGTGGCTTCCCATAGCCTTTAGGATAAAGTATGTATCTTATCTTCACTTACAAGACTCTTGACTATCCTTAACAAAATACTAGCAAGCCGGTGCTAGTAACATATCCTTGAATTTGGACCCCCCCACCTCACACCACAAACAAAAATTAATTCAAAATGGACAAAAACCTAAATTGAAGTGCTAAAACTATAAAACGCTTAGCAGAAAACATAGGTGAAAAGTATTGTGACCTTAGATTTATTTGGCAATGGTTTCTTAGATATGACACTGAAAGCATAAGTGACCAAAGAAAAATGGATGAATTGGACTTCATAAAAATTAAAGCACTTCCATGCTTCAAAGGACACTATTAAGGAAGTGAAAAGACAACCTACAGGATGGGAGATAATATTTTCAAAACATTTATCTGATAAGGGTCTAGTATTCTGAATATCTAAAGAACTCTTACAACGCAACAATAATATATAAATGGATAATCTGATGAGCCCCTTTATAGTTTGTCCCTTATCTCATGCTGACTAATATGCAGCTGTTCTTCATTTCTCATAGCTTGTTGCTATTCATGTTTCTGTTCCTATTCATTATGCACAATTAAAACTTGGATCTAATGTAAGATGCAGTTTCTGGGAATTCATGGTATATACAACCGAGGCTGACTACCATGTAACATTACATAGCACCCTAACACAGAATTCCAAATCACATACAACAGTGTCCCTGCCTTCCCAGTTTACAAGAAGACTCTGGGTGCAGGCTACTACCACATAGTACATTATATCAGGAGAGCCCAATTTTGGATCTTGTTTTACTCACTGTCTTTACCACTGTTGTTAAAGTCTGACAGGCTGAAGGAGTACTAGATGGGTTAAAAGGAAAAAATATCAGAGTGCAACATATGTCATTTTCATACTCTATTTCTCTCTCTCTCTCACACACACAAACAGTCCACTGTATTTAACCAGGCACCATTTCTAAAATTGTATGGGAGGCTGTGTACCTGACAGGTAGCAGCACTGTTTCAAGATTGTTCCGACTATAACTTCAGTCAAACCTATCAGCCACAGTCCATCTAAATACATAGTCTCTGACCAATATCTTGTGTCTCTGCTGATTGCACTGCACTGTAGACAGACCTCTGCTGATTGGTTTTAGCAAAAGTTATAATCTGAATGGCTCAAAAATACTTCTGAGATGAATTCTGAAAAAGACATGATTGAAAGAAGAGAAAAAATCAGGTGAATTGAGAAGAGTTGTGACCCCTGAACAGAAATAGCACAAAGAGAGTTGTCTTGTGCATTTCCCTCTGTGACAGCAGCACTGAACATTACTATTGCTCCAACCCTTTCTGTCTACGGATGTTCTTTTCATTCTCTCCTTCAGTCTCTTCTTTGACCAGTTCCTTAAATGTCAATCATGATTCACATGATTGACACCCTGAACTGGCTTCTCTCTTTGCTTCTTCTATTAATGAGGCAATACCATTTTGTCAGCTTGTGATTTTCCTCCTAGTATTTGAATATCTCTAGCTGCCCAACAAAACTTTGGGCATCATCTAAAACTAGCTTTCCCTTGCTTCCTTCCATGTGTCTAGACTCACGGAAACATGGGTATCAGTGCTAGCAGGGACCGTGTGGTCAGTTAGGGTAATTATCCCTTTCACAGGTAGGAAAATGAGGTCCAAAGAAGGGCAGGGACTTGTACATGGCCTGCTTCTGGAAGTGTTCGGTGTGTTCAGGGAATTCCACATCAGTTGAATTTCACTCTCAGTAAACAGACTTCAGAAGCTTCCCAAACACAATACATTCTAAACTCAAACAGAAATGGTATGTAGATGAGTTGCTGTTTTGTATTATCTATGGTCTGCTGTCCCACCATTAGTGTGAATAATCAATAGATAATTGTTCTACTTCTTAATAGGTCATCCAAGAACTGAGGATATTACAGACTAGTTTCATGAAATATGTATGGTAGGCATTCCCATAACTAACATTGTGGTTGGGTGTAGCCCTTTGCTCTTTACAAAGCACTACACTAGTCTATATTGTGTTATCACATAGGAGCTTTGTGACCAGCAGTATGACGTTAAGATATTATGCTTATTTTTATTTACCAAGTGAGGTTCCAAGAGATTAAGTGATTGCCCAAGGCCACACAGCTAGCAAAGGACAAAATAGAGCCATGAAGCCAGGACCTAGAATTCCAAAGCGTAATGTATTTATAGTTTCTACTTGAGGAAACCTTTTGTGAGTAACTGAGGATCAAAGATTCAGCAATTTCAAGGTTAATTACTTAAGAAACTGGTCTTCAAGAAGATAGAAAAAGCAATGAATAGCAAGAGAAACAGCCTTGGCCAACTGTTTTCTCTATTTCTCCCTTCGCAATGAATGGTTTCAAGTAATATTCAGTGCATGACTCTTCAGTTGAGGTTAAAAGGGGGGGCCTATTTTTAATTTATGCTGAAGAATAATGAGAACTTTAGTTGAAAAGTATCTTGGGAGCCTCAAATTTCAACTTTAAAAGCCCTCTCTTATTCTTTCTGAGTCATTGAATTAGGGGTAAGAACATTCATGGCTGTGGTCCTAGCTCTGCTACTGGGATTTCTCTTCTCTGGACCTCAGTTACCCCACCTATAAAATGAATTAGATTGGATTAAATAATCGCTTCCAACTCTGACATCTTAAAATTCTAGGAACAGGAGTGGCGCAAGAAATGAGAAGTAATTTCCCATTGAAAGTAGAGGATGTCATATGGTTCTCGACTTTTTCTGTCTGACTTCTTTCACTTAGCATGATAGTCTCCCCAATAAACTTAACTAAAAAAAAAAAAAGAAAAGAAAAAAAAGAAAAGAAAGTAGAGGATGTCTCCTTTCCCCATCATTCTGCCACTTTGTCCCTGGAAGTTTTGCAATAGCCATAATGAAGTTAAATAAGACTTGGAGAAGAACTTTGTTCCTTGTACCATGACCTTTTAACAGGCTTAATAATTTAGCACAATGATGTGACAAATAATAAAAAAAATAAAGAAATAGCAATCTGGGGGCTATATGTGGGGCTCCTGATAGGCACCATGAGATCAGATAGGCTGCAACCTATCAGAGAGCACATTACCTCAGGCAGCTGGGTCTCAGAGCAGACTTGAGGGTCAGGCCACGGAGAGTCTCCCAGTCATTTCAAATGCCCTTTGGTGGTGCCCAGAATATTGTAAGTAGAAATAATCTCAGCTGTGCTACTGACTTACCTTGGACAAATCATTTAACCTCTGTATAATACAGGAGAATTTGTAAAGCAAGTTTGTTCCAAGGAGGAAAGGCATTCCCCGCAAATATCCCTGTTGTAACACCAGATCTTTCCTAAGTGAAGATTACTTGCACAAAATTAGTGACTTCTATACCAGAATACCAGTAGACACAATTATGCTGGTTCCACAGCTTGCATGGCAGCTGTACAAACACATTTGGACTGAAGACACCTGAAATGTACTTCATTTTAGAGTCAATTTACAGAGACCGAGAGCAGGGCCTCAAAGACATAAGTCCAGAGGAGGGCAAGTGTGATAAAGAAATGAGTTACTGTGAATATTACCGAAGAAGAAAGGGAGGAAAAGCAACACTTGGCTAAACATAGCTGGTGATAATAATTCTTCTAGCTCTTCCAAGGAGTCAGCCCCCAGCCTTTCATCAGGTGCAAGAGAAACAAAACGAGATTCTCACCGTTTACAACAAGAGCACAGGTACTACCATTAGTAACACTGCCGTGGAGAATGGGCAACTCAGACCCTGGAAGTCAAACAGAGACAAGAGACACTGGCAAAAGACAAGATGATGATTAGCTTCGTATGTATTACTGATTTTCCTTTAGCAACTTTTGATTAACTGACAAATCAGCAGGTCTCTTGCTAGTGTCATGAAATCTATATATCTGGAGCCAAAGGTGGGAGCAAGACTGGATATATGAGTGCTCTATCTGTTCAGTTTTATTAAAAACTCATCGCTTGGTGCTAAGATATATCACAAAAGATTGCTTTTCTAATAAAGGCAATTCCTTCATTCTCCATTTGCTTATCTAGGTTTCTCTAATATACAAAACAGCATCTGCCTCATGTCTTGCCATCCTACCAGAGCTAATAACACACATGAATCAGAAACAGATAGTTATGATCTCAACATTGGCAGTTGGGCAAAAAAAAAACACACATTCAGGTTCCAACTTGTCTGCAAAAGACCACTGGGTAGGTCGCCCCTGGGATACTGCCTCAAATATCCACTCTGAAACAGGGAATCTGGATTAATCAATCAACACAAACATTTAAAAAACAAATAAATAATCATAATAAAAACATAGGAAGTAGAATGACTACATGGAGTTGGCATTCGGTTGTCTGGATCACTCTATAAAAATATTCCTCATACAAATGTCCAAAGAGGAAACCAGACTATGAGGAATTATCTGGAGTCTTTTTGCTGTCACCTACTCATTCACTTTCTTAGTCACTCATCTACCTAATGAATCAACTCTCCCATCCTCTTCTCACAGGGTCCCCTCTCAGCAAGCAGTCACTCTCCTATCCCTCTACCTTCCTACTCTCTTGATCCTATGTGCTCAAATATTCCTTCTCCCCACCCACCTCCATGCTCAAAAATCTTTCTGTTTACTCTGTAATAAGGACTTACTTAAAATGTATCCTCCAAAAAAGTCACTCCTTATCTGGGTGGCCTTGTACATTTTCCACTGAAAAAGCTGGGGCGTCCATGTGCTCTTCCTATCAAGAACGCCCTCCACAGGGATGTAAAGTACAGCATAGGGAATATAGTCAATAATATCATAACTATGTACAGTGTCAGATGGGTAATTGACTTATTGGGGTGATCACTTTGTGAGGTATAGAAATGTCTAATCACTAGGCTGTTTTGTACACCTGAAACTTAAAAAAAAAAAAAGAACTCCCTTTAGACCTAGTTTTCCTACCTCTGATTTGCCCATTTCTATGTATTGACTTCACAAATGGCATGTCAGCCTTTGTATTTGCTCCCAGGTTATATACTTGGCAACCTGAGCCAAGAGGCAAGGTGCATGACGTGAGCCCCCAAAACATGGATCTCTGGTTCCAGGTCTCCTGATTCTTCTCAAAGGGAAAGACGTTTTATGTGATTTCACTCCTCTATGCCTCAGTTTCTTCATCTGTAGAATAGGGACAATAATAAGTTCCACTAGAAGTGGTTTTGGTGAGGGTTAAATGAAAAAAATCTATATAAAGTGCCTAGCACGAAGCTTGGTACATAAAAGGGGCTCAATAAATAGCAATTCCCTTTCCTCAGATCCTTACTGCACGCCCACCCTCTCACTCCACCCCCTAATCTTACCTAAAATTTTTAAAAAGTGACACAGGGTACTTCTTAATATACTTTATGTCCTTCCTCTTGACTCTCTCTTACCATGGTTATTCCCAGCTTCCTGTTCTCCTCTATACGTGTCTCTCTTCCTCGATTTTGTTCTGTGTCTTCATTGGTACTAGAATATGATTGGACTAAACGATCTCTAAGGGGCTTGTAAGTATTAGGTTGGTGCAAAAGTTATTGCTGTTTAAAAGGTTAAAAATAATGGCAAAAACCGCAATTACCTTTGCACCAACCTAATAGTACCACTATGGCCACAGTCTGGTTCTGATGCTTCTTGGGCAACCAGATATTATAACTACTCCCTCATAAACAGGTTAGATAATAATAGCACGTCATACAGGAAATTGTCTTATAAAAATTCTTACGGGCATTTTATTGTGTATTGGATTTTTCTCTAATTAGGGGAAAGTGTATGATAAATAGTTAAAGGAAAGACATTTGTCATTTCAATGAAAATCTCTGGAAAGCAAATACTTATTACTACAATCTAGATGAAGTCTTGGCCTTTTGATTAAAAACATGAAACTGACATATGGGGTCTCCCCATGCCCGAGGAAACAAGCCTGCTAGGTTATATTTATTTGCTTTGGCAAGTTTTTATTGAATTTCCACTTTGAGTCCTGCAACCTGTCCTAAAGGCAAGAGAAAGGTGCAAGGTTAGCCCTGGTTCCCCCGCCCCGCAAGCCAGCGGTGTGACAATGCAGGTCCCTTTGACTTCATTTCTTCAGTTAAAGATCTGCCTCTGGAGATGAAACACCCTGTAGCAGGTTTTCTCTTAAAAAGAAATCGTAATCTGTTCTCACTAGTACATTTTTCTTAAAAAAGAGGAATAAGAAGGAAGAGGAGGGAGGAGGGGGAAAGGAAAGGAGTGAAAGGGAGGAGGAGATGAAGAAGGAGAATTTAGATAGGAAACGTACTTACTTTCCAGAATATATTATTCTCAATTGAGAGCCAGAAGTCATGATATGAATCCCTGCTGTTACAAAGAATTTATTTAAAAGCATCCTCGACTCAATGAGTTTACCCACTTCTATTCCCACTAACTTAAAGTCCATCAGTCTAGCCTAGTGGCCTCAGCTTCATATCCAACCAGGCCATTTGGCTTAGTATCTCTCCTTTAGCAATGTTATCTAAAAACAAAGATTGGCTATACCTTGACTTTTTAAGCTATGTATCCAATTTGAGACAATAAGCACACTTTACTCTGAAAGCTAGCAATTAGCTATTTGTATGAAGTATATGACTGAATATAACCTGAGTCTTGAAGAGCAATATGCTGAAAAGCTGTGCATTCATTTTCTACCAGTGACTTCAGAAAGTCTTCTTTTTTTTTTAAATTCCTACTCATAAAACTCAAGTAGAAAAATTATTGATGATGTTCAGGTCTCTTAATTAGTTCTATATTCCCTCCTAGGAGTCTAAGAGCAAGGGTATAATTTTATGGGAAACAGTTTCTTTAGAAAAAGAACAAGTTCCCCTCCCCTGCCAAACCTATTTTTTTTCTTTTCTGGAAATAATCCAGGCCCTCCCAGACTTACAAGCTGCTGTTTCTAAATCTTCCTTATACTGTATATAGGTCCCGTGTGGGAGGTCTGACCTCTTCGGCCACCATGTTGCCCTCTTGCTGCTGGAGCCAGCTATAGTGGGGCTTGGTGAAAAGGCCATATAACTGGGTCCTTTCTTCCAGAATTGCTGTAAGTATCTGAGTGGCCTGATACTGCCCAGGACGGGATTCTAGGCCACAGGATGAGTTCTGGAAGTGAGTAAGAAAGACCCTCTTCCCTCCATTATTTCTCAGTTTCCACCTAAGCCCCAAGTTTCTGTGGTTCCTTGCTACCAGTCATCTATTTCCCACGAACCCTGCCCTCACCTCTTCCGTGGTTTGAAGAGCCTTCATTCAAGAGGCAGTCTTCTAGGACACCTTCCCTGATATCCCCAGGCTAGGTTAGATACCGCCTTAATCTGTATCCTTAAATTGTCTGTGCACAGGTCTATCTCTGTTTCTGTGGCTGTATCCCTCACTAGACCGTAAACTCTTTTGAGGGCAGGCGCTGGCTTTTTTTCATCTTTCTATTCATATCACATGATCTAGTACAGGACATACCAAACGTACTCAACAAATACTCATTGAATATATGGGTGAAACTGTAACATTCCTAATATGGGCTATTGCCACTGAGTCAGGCAAGCATTTGCTAGTGCAGACAAAACTTACCAAATCAAGTCAGTTTTCTGAAATTAATCAGGTAACAAAAGAAGCTTCATATACATTGTTAAACATTTAAGACATAATGTTCAAATGTTCTTTCTTACCCATATTTTTAAGCAATTAGTCTAATTAACACTGACACTTTGAAAGTCTTAGAAATAATCAGCATCATTAGTGCCAGCCTGACAAAGGTCTGAAGAAAGTTTCTGTAATATAGCCCAAACTGCTTTCACAAGATTGTCTGGAAATAAATAGCTCACTGTGAAATTTATGACTTGCTTTATATATTAATCAATGGTACAGTAGTGTTCTAACAAGGTTAAAAGTGTTCTCTGATTTCCATTATAAAGATAATTTCAATCAAGCAGCCTAACAGTCTAACAGTGTAGGTCATTATATAATTCAATTCTACTAATGACTATGGCACGCATGCAAACAAGAGAATAAAACAGGCTGAGAGAGCAAACCTAGAAAAAATGTTTTATTAAAAAGACAATAATGATTTGCATCTTGCATTTTCAACGACCTTTGGAGTACTCCTCTGCAAATGAAATAGAATCATTTCTCATGGCCCAACAGATACCTTTTGTTCCTGCCTATCCATTTCATGTAAATTATATATGCTGACCTTTAATTGGCTATAGCTGGAGTACATTTTGAGCAACACTTTCATATTGATTTACTTAGACTTGTGCAAGAGTCTAAGCAGGGAAAAACAAGACTGACAGTTTCTATTCGCTATTTTAATAGAGGGCCTTATTTCATCAGATGCTCTCCAAGCCTCAATTGCATATTTGTATTTGATTCCTTCTGCATAAAGAATTTCTCAGGTAACTTGTAAAAACACAGATCCAAAAATATCTTGGCAAGAAATTTCATCCTCTGCCTATTTTCTTTCTCTTCTTCATATAAAAATGTTCATGATAGTCTGTGCATTGAAATCCATACTAAAGATATACCTATTGTGATTCCTAGGAATCCTACAATCAAAAAGCAAAGAAAATCAAGAAACATCTTAGATGCTAGTTTGAATATTTTTAGGTAGAAGAAGATAGAATAATTCTAAAAGCAAACCTTAGAAGCACACTCACTATGTCCTATCAAAGAAATGGGTGGCATAGCAGAAAGAATACTGGCCTGTTTGTCACACGCCATAGGCCTTATCCTGCTCTGACATTTGTTGGTTCATCTTTGGCAAATCCTTTGCCTCAAATCATATGCCTCAGTATTCTCATCTTCAAAGTGAGGAGACTAGACTAGATCGTTGAGGCTCATTCCAAATGTAGCATTAGAGACATAGATTCTAAATGTAAAGTGAAAAAATAATTAAAAAAACAACCCACTTATATGTGGAATTTAAAGAACAAAATAAATGAACAAAGCAAAACAAACAAAAAACTTTATGCCACCTACAGGACAAATGCAAAGAGAGACCCAAAAACAATGAACATGTTTTCCAGGATCAGACATGGGGAGAAGGTTTCGATGACAGAAACAAAGGTCCTAATCCAATGTCCGTATTACCCTAGGATGTTTTTAAGAACAGACCATCAATGGAAGCTTGCGATTTGGGAAGCATTGCCTGTGGCACCCCTGATAGAGCAGATCCCCAGCTTACAAAAATGTCATGAGGCCAATCCCAAGAATGAAGTTCCGGGTTCTTATAGTCTTTTTTAATGGACTTGTGTGCACATGCTAAGCTGGACTATTTGTCTATATTTCTACACTTAAGTGTTTCACTTTCCCCTATAAGTTTATGTTTCATTTGGCCAATTAGCGAAGCATTACAAAGCAAACATCTTGAAGTACTTACGGATTTTGCCTTTGATCCAAGAACTTACAGATACTACTAAAATACCCGTTTAGTATTTATTTTTACAACAAGCAGCCATATCTCATTTGCTTACTTTGATATGCTTCTAACCCTCACTTTTCTGCCTTGCTGCCTTGTCTGTCACATTCTACCAACTAAATCTCCCCATTCTGGCTTGAAAAGATAAAACAAGGCAATGTCTGCCTTGTCTATGTTAAGCCTTTCTAGCTGTTGGGATGATAGATTTGTTTCCTTTTTTATCCAGTAGCTTCTCTCATTCTGCAGAGCAAAGCTCCCCAAATAGATGTATTCACTTGTTGCATCTTGAAAGTTATGCATTGCCTTGAAAGTTGCACTCTATGAGTGTTTCTTTTTTCCTCTTCTGCTGTCACTTCAAATTCCAATACTAGGGACCTGGAGAGTTGGCTGGGTAGGTGCGGGGTGGGGTTTCTAGCTAATACTTTAAGCAGGGACATCTAAATGCTGTGTTAAGAGAAGTCAGTGGTGGAAGGGAAGGAGAAACAGGCAGGTAATTTAGACCCAGGCAGCCTGATGACCCACAGAATCAGTCCACAAGTTTGAGAGACCCAGATAAGGATGTAGAAAACATGAGCCTAGGAACCTGGTCACAGAATACAGGCAAGAAGAAAACAGCATCTGGGCAAAGAGTTTGAATAGCAGGCTCATGAAATTATCAAAAAGGGAACTTCAATCTGAAGGCACTTACTGTCAAAGCCAGAGAGTAACAGGTGGAAACCAAAGTTGAGGGAATGGGTGAGTGAGCAGAGAGCATGTATAACTTTACAAAAAGTCAGAAGCCTAGATTAATTCATCTGGACTGTCCTCAAACCTTAAGCAAATAGGCTAGGCATGGAATTAAGTGACTGAAAAAAATTAAGAATTGGATGGGAGGGCAAGTGGTAACTGTTTCTTAAAAAAGCAAAGGTACCCATTTAAAAAAAAAAAGCAAAAGTAAGGTGAGAATAGGCAATTTTCAATTGATGAGAAACTTTCAATCCTTATGATAAGCCTAATCAGACAAAATGATAGAGAGATTGAGGCAGATGTACAGATGGCTACACTCATCTCACCACCTCCTAATCTTCAGCATATATATATATATATAT